>NC_056733.1:1340387922-1340442922 GCF_019279795.1 Protopterus annectens
CTCAAATGTACAGATCCTCACAGAATGTCCACATTTTACCATCATATATTTTTGTCTGTTCCTCCTGAGATCTGTACTTTTCTGGCAAATAGCTGAGGATTGAAGTCATCAGGTTATGACAAACACTTGTTTATGACTCCACATCCTTAAGAATATTCTCTGTAATGCTAAATGTATCATTCTACGAACTTCCTTTGTTTGTAACAGGTATATTTAAAGTCTGTTCCTATTTATCCCCCCATCATTTTAGGCATTGTCCAGATGTGATGCTCTGAGAGGTTGTGAGGTGGGATCACAGCTCAGGAGCCTGACTCACCTGGGAAAGCACAGCTCATATATGACAACCAGAGGGGTATCTGTCAAACAGTTCTGGCTGTGCCACTGCTAGGCCACTTAATGGGATGTTTTCCATATCCATGTTACCTGTGATTATGAGTATGACACATGTCTGCCTTGTAAAGCTAAGACACATATAGAGGGCACGTGCATAGTAGAGTACTGTTGCAGACATGTGTGTTGAAGTGCATGTGATATATTGAATTAAAAACATTCAACACTGCAGCATTCTGCTGGACAATAAGCACACTTGTGACTGATATCTGTAGTCACATACACATATGCCTACGTTATGACAGCCAAACCATTGGCATGTCTGTGAGCAATGGCATTGTAACATAATAGCCTACTTATGACTGTTGTACATCTTCCAGGTTATCACAGTGATGTCAAACCCTTCTGTGCAATCAACATACTAATGTATGGTGCAGCTATATTAATACAGTATCAATACTGATGTCTCTTTTCACTTCCATTTATGTGTGCCATTGTCCAGAAGTACTGCTGTAACAGGTTGAGAAGTATGATTGAGCAGCAAGACTGTACAGTGCGCCATACTTACATTCAACAGAAATGTATACCAGGTATCCTCTGAGCACATGTATGCATGCATATGTTCAGCTGGAAGGCACAAAGCTTATCACATGTGTTTCAAGTAGTCAAGTAAATAGGTTGCACATGTTGCATATGTGTGTAATATCAGTGTCAGTGCATACAACATACGAGGAGGTTTGTAGCCACCCATTCCTGTGTTTGCAGGCAGGGATAGCATGTGCACACACCTGAGTTTCAGACTTCACACACTCCATGGCATCCATGCTTCTACCCACCCTCTGTTATTCTATCCTCTTCCGAACATTATGCAAATATTATCTGATAAGTATACCTATAGGTATTACTTCATCCCAGCAGTATTTAGGGGTTGGTCCACAGTTCATGAAGTATGACATGGTGGACATGCTACTGGGATTTGTCAGCATGGCCTTGCATTTGTGTTCTATGGACTGTGTTATGTTGTTATTTGGGAGTCCATGAGATAACATACATTGGCAGTACAGGTGAGACACAGGCCTTTGACAGAGGACTGTAGGGCATTTGGTAGTGATGCAGGCCATCTGTAGCAGACCGGTGCATTGTGTCACTCCTACAGTCCCAGACTGCAAGCCACTATATTCCCCTGGGGTGACAGGGTAGGTGTGCAAGTTGTCAATGTCAATAGTGTCTGTCCTTATTGATCCACTTGTGTGGATGCTGGCAAGGTGCTGCTTACACCTAGGGACACACCTGCAAGGGAGACCTATTCAGCATGCTGCATTCTGTGATTATTCCCATACAGAGGTGGAAGTCATATTGTACTCATTTCCAACAGCAGGGATAAGACCTGTGAGGTACCTGTGGCTGATAGTGGGGTGAGCTGGGTGCATGTGTGCTATGGAAGCTACTTGCGGCTGATTCACAAATGTACGTGGGGCATTCCACTTATGCTGGCTTGTGCAGGGACATCAGCAGTTTCTCAGTACTTCATACCTGTGACTTTTGTGGTCTTCCAGTGTTTAGTCACACAACATCAGTATTCCATACTACACAGCCAACTAATGTACTGATAACCTGTATGTACAATTCCAAAGGTGTGTCCATTTGACAGTAATGTTTTATACATGCTCGGTCTAGGGTACTTCCACTTGTGTACTGTTTGTATGTCTGGGCCCACATTCATGCCATGTCCATATTTCAGGTGGTAACAGATATTACATCTGAACAATTAGTATGGATTACTGCTGGAATGTGTTTTGCTGTGATGCATTGTGTATGGCACTGCAGTTGCGAGAACTTAGCCCTGTCATCAACAGTACTGGCCAAATGGCCACCAAGACACAACCCTCCATGCCAACATGGTGACCACTTTGACACTATATACAACACACACCAACCTAACACACAGAGCCCTATATATTGCACACGTGCTACAATCTATCCTGCTACTTTGGCCAACTCAGGTAATCTGTGTTCCACTGTTATTATACCTACACATACATGTTTACTACATTTCTACATAGGATTGTGGGGAGGGACACACCTGACAACTGTAAACATTTGCTATGTCTGTACTGGAATTTCAGGTACTCCATTTCATTCTGTATTCTGACCTATCATGCAGACTAGAGGCATATCAGTGTACTACAGTTCTTAGGTTTTTATTGACCTTTGTTTCAGTTTCAGACTTCTTACCCTTCAGAACTAACATCCCACTGCCTGACCTGTTGTATTCTGTCTGTGTAGGTCTGGAGGGGAGCTGTTCTCCATAGCCATCTATCAGATTCCTTAGCACAGCCTTTCTTTGTGTTTGTCTACACCTGTCCTGCTGGCTGAGACTGTTGTTGGGTATGTGAGCCTCACTGACATACATGTGTGTGTCTTATGGACACACCTTTGGCCCACCACATGTCCTGCAGTGGGTTTTGTCACCTTGTCTAGTACTGCCGACTATGTTGACACCAGTATTTGTTAAGGATTTCATGCTGACAATATAGGTGTCTATTATTTGCTCGCATGCCATTCAGCCACCCGATTCCCTAACATGCTCACATCCATACCATGGATACAGGTAGCAGAACATACTACTACATTTAGCCATTGATAGTGACCATGACTTATCTTGTGGCTGTGCCAGTATTGAGGATGGTGCTGGAGGACTGACTATGTTGGATGCACATAGTACACTCCATGGTTAAGCACAGGTAGTGTCATGATTGACATCCCTTTTACAGTATGCGTAAGTTGGAGTGAGATGTCATTCCCTAGGTTCCTACCATATCAGTGTATGTGCTATGTATTGCCTCTTTGCCAAGACCTGAGCATACTGGGCATGCCGTCTTCTGCCTGCTGGGGCAGGCTCAGGTTGTTCCTCCTCTGAGTCACTCTGTGCCTATGCAGGCCTTGGCAATTGTGGGGAGGCTGTGTGGGCCTGCCCCATGCTGTTCCTGCTGCAGCATTTCTGCAGGATCATATTGTGTAGCATGGCACATATTATGACAATTTGGGTACATGTAGCTGCAAGGGTCCACCGGATATGTCCAGGCACCAAAACCATGACTTGAGCATCACAAACACATGCTCTATTATGATTCTGTCCGTGAGTGTGCCTCATTATGGAGTTCTTGTTTGGGTGTGTGTGCATTTCTGATGGGTGTCATCAGCCACTGCTCCAATGCATAACCAGCATCCCCCACTAGGTGGCCATATGGGATGTCCCCATTGGCAAATCTCTGGTATCATATGCCAGTTGTGGGAGTTGTGATAGCTTCCAGGGCTGCCAGCACACACATTCATTATAATGCCCTGGGCATCGCACACAACCTGGCAGTTGATGGAGGGGAAGCCCTTCCGGTTTATGTAGACTACCTCGCTCACTGGGTGGTGCTTTGATGTGTATGTGCATGCAGTCTATAGCACTCACTACCTCAGAGTATTATGCTATTTGGTGGAAGAGATGCATATTGCTGGTCAACACCTCACGGGTGTTGAGGAAATATATGTGCTCACCGGCATGTGCTGACATGGCATCCAAGAACTGGTGGAGTATCCTGGATGCTGATGCCTTTGAGATCCCCATGATATCCCCAGTTGTCCTTTGGAAGGTACCTCTGGCTAGTATTTTTAAGCCTACACAGACCTTGGTATCCACTGAGATGGGTTCTCTTCTGTTGGTTCTGTGTGTGAGGCATGGCCGGCACAGCTCAACAATTTGCTGTAGGAGGTCCCTGCCCACCCTACAGTGCTCCACTATCTCCAGCTCATGTAGCCCCTGGTAGGTTACCCTGGATCTGTACACTCTTCTCCTTCTCCTCACTGAGGGTTGCCCATCAGCATTCTCATCCTCACCACCCTCAGCCTATTCCACATGTCGATGTATGAGAGTGAATGTAGCCCCTATCATTTTGTTGCTTTTGTTAGGTAACATTTCCCCATTTGTGTACACCTGTGGTGTAGAGTTTGTGGGAAAAACCAGAGTGAAAGGTGTTTGCATTGTTTGTAGTAGTGTGCTGGGCTGGGCTGCTGCCTGTGTAATTGGCTGATTCTGATACATTTCACCTGCCAGCTATGCTACTTCTCCTTGATTACCTTCCTACTGCTGTTTTCCTTTCCCATTGCCTTCCTGTTTAAGCCTAGAGGCACTCTGCAAACCCTGTGCTCAGCTGTGAAAGGAGCTGCTATTTCCTGGCTTAATTTTTTTTTTGTTTAAACCCCGGTGCACGGTGGGCACACCCATTTAGGCAATGTAACGTGTGTTTGGCAGCTTCAGACACACCCCTTTCCTTAGCTCTGCTAAGTTAAGGGCAAATCCGAGCCACAGAGCTCCAGTAAGCTTACAGTATGCCTGACACATCCCTCTATGATGTCAGCAAACTCTTAGGCTTGCACCATTGTTTTCCTACACCTACACGGTTGGGTACAGGCTAGCCATGAGGGGAGATCTGTGATTCAGTATCATTACCCTAATTTGCACAGGATTGCCTGCTAATGCCTAGTTACAAGTCTGACACTGAGCCTTCCCCCTTAGCAACCACTATTCACTGGCCTTGTTGTCTTCTGCCTGCCATTGACTATAATGGAAAAATTGTGATTTTGCAGGAAAAGCATTTTTCAAGGTTTTAGTTTTATTTTCGGGACGATCTCATTTGCGTGCCTCTGCCCTAAGCATAAATGGCCGAAACCAGCCAAAAAAAAAAAAAAGTTATTTGAAACTGTTCTCCATGCCAATGGCCATATATTTGGCCATTAGCATGTTTTCTACATTATATACACCCTTTATTTGGAGCTGTTATGTCTCCATTTTGTAGTTTGCAGAAATGTACTAATACATTTTTGCAGGTTACACTAATCCTGCACGGATGGCTGTAAGCTCCCTGGATCGCTAATTCACCTCATTTGCATGGTTTTCACCTGCTATTGGGGTTATTATAATACAGGAGCTGTGACTGTACAGGAATACTGCAGGAGCACTCGTGCACATCCCAGGAGCTTGTTCCTGGATCTCTCTGCGGCCATATTGCCTCCAGCAGCTCCTGCAATATTTCTGCATGCCGTGCAGAGCTTGTTGAATCCTGGGGTAAGTGTATATGTAATCTACACTTTGTGGTAACCTTTATGAATCCCCAACAGTATTTAAAGCTGCAAGAAAATCAGTAGGAAAACTAAAATTATAAAGAAGAAGGTCTGAGTTGTGCTTCTGTTGTCTGTTCACTCAGAACAGTGAAGACCAATGTCTAAATGAAGGTTTTATGTATAAAGAATTATGAAGTGGAATATTTAAATTTATTTGGAAGAAAAAAGATAAAAGTCAATTAAACTGGAGATCCATAGGACTAAATAATAATGACTATAAGATCTTTATCAAAATAATGCAAAAGAGATTTGAAACTAAGATGAAAAGTGTTGCGGAGAACAGTATATATAGTATTAGGGGGAAAGGAAGTCAAGAATTATTAATGATAGTGAGAGAAATTGTGGATGACATAAATAGAAGAGAAGATATTAAACTTATGATAGTGGATCTTGAAAAGGCATTTGATAGAATAGGGCATGAAATGCTATGTGCGATAAATGTATTTATTTATTTATCATTTGTTTACTGGGTAAGCCCAACTGGGTCAGGAACCCATTTTTAGCAGAGGCCTAGGGAGAATAGCTCCAGATGATGCAGGAAAGTTAAGACATTTTACAAGAACAAGACTAATAACAAATATTAAAGTACACATTAATTGGGTAATGAATACTGCAAGAACAGCTAGACACATTAATAAAACAAGTACTAGATAAGCAATGCTAAACAGAGATAATGTGATAGATTACAATTTTTTTATAAAAGGTGGGATTGAGGTAAAGAGAGAGGGTGAGGCTGAGGGTAGGAAATTAGAAGTATTAAAAGGAATGGAGTAGGATAGGAAAAGTTAAGGGTATAGAAATACATAGAGTTTCTTAGTTTGATATGGTAGTGATTAGTGGAAGAGATGCATGGTCTAGGGGTCTAGGGATCTCCAGTTGTATAATGGAAAAGTCCTAAAGAGTGAAAGGAGTTCACCTGTTAAGGAGAGAGCAGGGGCAGGTCTGATTACAGAGAATTTTTTTTTTAGGATGTGTTTGAAATTGTTAAAGCACTTAATGGTAGTAATGTCTTATTGGTGGAGAATTCCAGGGCTTGACGGTAGCATGAGACTATAAGCATTTTCTGGTGCTTTTGTTTGGAATGTAGATGGTTAGGAGTTGTTTGTTTTCACAGCAAAGGGCTCTGGTAGGGATGTAGGGTTTTAGGACAGATTTGAGGGCTGGGCAACTATCAGGTGCACATATTATTTTGTGTGCAGAAGACAGCTGAACCAGGTTCAGGTGTTGGGCAAGATTGAGCCAGTTAAGTTGTTTCAGAGCCAGGCAGTGATGGAAATGATAGGAATAGCCTGTGGCAAATTTGGCAGTTTTATGGTAGCAGGACTGGAGTTTGTTTTTAAGAGAAGATTGCAAATTGATATATAAAGCGGCTTCATATCGGAGAGAGGAAAGCAGGTAGAAGTTGGCAAGGCCTTTTCTGGTGGAGTTGTCCAAGAAAGTTTTTTGTCTATAGGGTGTTCCTAGTTTGATGTGTGTTTTGTAATGCTATTGCAGATGTTGTGTTCAAAAGGTAGCCTGTAGTCTATGGGAAGGCCTAGTAGCATAGCTGTGGGAACTATCTCAATTTTAGTGTTATCATGAGAGTATATTTTAAAGTCAGATGAGATAGGTTTAAACCAAGAAAAGCAAGACTTTTGTTTTTAGGATTTAGGAGTAGCTGGGCTTCTGTAAGCAATGTGTCTATTCAGGTGATGGTGGTTTGGGTGAGTTGCTGAAGATATTGTATGTTATTGGAGGAAGAGATTATGGTGGTGTTGTCTGCATATTGGATAATGGAGCTAAGGGGTGATGAGGTATGAAGGCTGTTGATGAAAACATTGAAGAGTAAGAGTCCAGGTATGGACCTTTGTGGTGCCCCACTTGTGATGGTTTGATATTGAGATAGTTTATTTTGCCATTTAACACATTGTTGGTGGTTGGATAGGTAGCTTGCGAACCACTGGAAAGAAGCTGGCGTGCAGCCTACAATGGATAGCTGATGAAGAAGTTTGTTGTGGGGCACTGTGTCGAATGCCTTTGATAATTCTAGTAGTAAGACTGAGTTGATATCATCAGAGTCAGTGGATTTGGACACAGTATCCATGAAAGAAATTAGGGCAGTGGTGGTTCTGTGTGATGGGCGAAAGCCACATTAGGTAGGGGTGATTAGTTTCTTTTGGATGAGATGGTGAAGCAATTGCTGATGTATGCATTTTTCCAGGAGTTTGGAAAGAGGAGAGAGGATAGAGATTGGTAGATAATTGGAAAGTTCATTGGAATTGCCCTCTTGATGTAGAGGGGTGATGACAGATTTTTTTCCAGAGATAAGGGACATTGGACTCTGCTATGGAGCAATTTATAAGGATGCTGACAGAATATGCAATGGATTCTGCAGCTAGTTTTAAGTATTCAGGAGGAGGATGGAGGAGAGGGAGCATCATTTTAGTTTTTGAAGTAGTTTTTGAATGAGAGAGGTAGGAATAGGTGTAAGAGAAAAGGGGCTAGAATATATAGTTCTAGTTGGTTGAGAAAGTGAAGGGTTTTTGTTGTTTGTGCCTAGAGATAAGGGGGGGGGGCAGAGACAGACCGTGAGGTAGTTGCAGCAGTGGGATTTGTCAACAGTTTGCTTATGTTATCTTTAACATGAGAGTTAAACAGGATGGCTATCTCTAAGGGAGTTTTTTCAGAGTGTGGTGATGGAGTTTGTTTAGTGCCTGGGGTAAGCAGGTTTAAGATGCATTTCCAAAATTATTTTGGGTTGCTTTTGTGGTTTGCCATTTGGTTGGAAAAGTGTTTTTTTTTTTTTTTGTCTAAGTTCAATAGCTTTTTTGCTTTGTTTTGTAACTGTTTATATTTGAGTAGGTTAGCATCTGATTTGTTATTGTGCCATTCCTTCCAGGCTTTATCTCTATCTTGTAAATGCTATTTAGTATTTTTGTTAGCCAGGGAGCATGATTACTTTTTATTATTTTGGTGTGGAGTGGGGCTAGGCTGTCAAGGGTATTTAAAAATACATTGTTGAAGCATTCAGGGCATCTTCTAGTGGCAGTACTTTTAGTGGATTCCAGTTAGTGTGTTTTAGGATTTCATTAAATCTTTGTTGATTGAAATTCTTGATGTTTCTGGTGATTTTATATGTGTAGGTTCTTGCAATTTGTGGAGTGAATTTATTTATGAATATGGGTAGGTGGTTATTAAGAGTACTGGGTAGAGTGTAGGGATTAGAGTATTTGTCAGGATTAGAAACTAGTATCCAGTCAAGGGCAGTACCTAGGGCATTGTTATTATGCATACAGGTCGCATTGGCAATGAGCTGGGTATAACCACAGAGGTTTATGCTATTGGCAGGGGAGTAGGTCATTTGATCTTGCCAGTTGATATTGATATCTCCCATAATTACAGTTTCATTACTGATGTTTTCTGATATCCAGGAGCAGATAATGAAAGAATACAATATAAGTTAGAACATTATGAAATTACGTATGTCCACATATAGTAATAATAAAATAAAAATTCTTGCAAATGGTTGGTTTAATAAAGGAATACATATGAAGAGGGGTATATGACAAGAATGTCCAATTAGTTGTATATATTTTGCTTTAGTTATGAATGTGATTGTAAGAGGAATAAATTATAAAATGAAGGAGGCTGAGTACATAAAACCTGAAGGATTAAGAATTCCAGTTTTGTTAACTTATGGGAGTAATATTATAGTAATTATAGAAAGTAAGACTTGGTTTTGTGTAAATGATTTTTAGAAGTAATAGGTATGACATCAAACTAAGAGAAAAGTAAAGAATTAGGTGATATGGTTAAGATAAGAGGGATATATTTTACAATAAATGAAATCTTTGCGATGGGTATAACATTTGGGAATAAAAATATAAGCAGAATCCAATGCGAAAAAATAATAGAAGAATTAAAATACGTTTGTCTTTTTTTTGGAAAATATATGTTAGAATTTAGGAAAAAGGTGTTTTTAATAAATTCATTATTATAGGGGAAATAGCATATTTAGCAAAGGAGAAGAGGGGGAAGGCATGCCCAAATGCAGGTAATGGCTAGGACTGTGATAGTGAGGGTCGGAACTTTGAATGTTGGCAGTATGACTGGTATAAGTAGAGAGCTAGCTGATATGATGGACAGAAGGAAGGTTGGTATATTGTGTGTGCAAGAGATCAGATGGAAGGGGAGCAAGGCTAGGTGTATCAGAGGTGGGTTCAAATTGTTTTACCATGGTGTGGATGGGAGGAGAAATGGTGTAGGGGTTATCCTGAAGGAACAGTATGCTAAGAGTGTTTTGGAGTTGAAAAGAGTGTTGGATAGAGTGATGATTTTGAAGCTGGAAACTGATGGTGTAATGATGAATGTTGTTAGTTCATATGCACCACAAGTTGGGTGTGCGATGGATGAGAAAGAAAAATTTTGGAGTGAGTTGGATGAAGTGGTGATGACTGTACCCAAGGGTGAGAGAGTAGTGATTGGAGCAGATTTCAATGGCCATGCTGGTGAAGGAAAAAGAGGGGATGAGGAAGTGATGGGTATGTATGGTGTTAAGCAAAGGAATGCAGAAGGTCAGATGGTAGTGGAGTTTGCAAAAAGGATGGACATGGCTGTGGTGAATACATATTTTAAGAAGAGGGAGGAGCATAGGGTGACATACAAGAGTGGAGGAAGATGCACACAGGTGGATTATATCTTATGTAGAAGGGCCAGTCTGAAGGAGATTGGAGATTGTAAAGTGGTGGCAGGAGAAAGTGTAGTTAGGCAGCATAGGATGGTGGTTTGTAGGATGACACTGGTGATCAAGAAGAGGAAGAGGAGTGTGAAAGCAGCACGGAGGATCAAATGGTGGAAACTGAAGAAGGGTAATTGTGAGGTGGAGTTCAGAGAAGAGTTAAGACAGGCACTGGGTGGCAGTGAAGAGTTACCAAATAGCTGGGTAACTACAGCAGAGCTAGTAAGGGACATGGCTAGAAAGGTGCTTGGTGTGACATCTGGAAAGAGGAAGGAGGTTCTGGTGGTGGAATGAGGAAGTACAGGAGAGTATAGAGAGAAAGAGGTTGGCAAAGAAGTGGGATTGTCAGAGAGATGAAGAAAGTTGACAGGAGTATAAGGAGATGAGGTGCATGGCAAAGAGAGAGGTGGCGAAGGCTAAGGATAAGGTGTATGAAGAGTTGTATGAAAGTTTGGACACTAAGGAGGGAGAAAAGGACCTGCACCAATTGGCTAGACAGAGGGACCGAGCTAGGAAAGATGTGCAGCAGCTAAGGGTGATAAAGGATAATGAGGGAAATGTACTCACAAGCGAGGAGAATGTGTTGAGCAGATGGAAAGAGTACTTTGACTGGCTGATGAATGAAGAGAATGAGAGGGAGAGAAGTTTCGATGATGTGCAGATAGTGAATCATGAAGTGCAGTGGATTATCAAGGAGGAAATAAGGATAGCTATGAAGAAGATGAAGAATGGAAAGGCTGTTGGCCCAGATGACATACCTGTGGAAGCATGGAGGTGTTTAGGTGAAATGGCAGTGGAGTTTTTAACCAGATTGTTTAATGAAATTTTGGAAAATGAGAGGATGCCTAAGGAATGGAGAAAACGTGTTTTGGTACCGATTTTTAAGAATAAGGATGATGTGCAGAGCTGTAGTAACTACAGGGGGATTAAACTGATCAGTCACAGCATGAAGTTATGGGAAAGAGTAGTGGAAGCTAGGTTAAGAAGGGAGGTGATGATTAGTGATCAGCAGTATGGTTTCATGCCAGGAAAGAGCACTACAGATGCAATGTTTGCTCTGAGAGTCTTGATGGAGAAGTACAGAGAAGGTCAGAAGGAGTTGCATTGTGTCTTTGTGGACTTAGAGAAAACATATGACAGGGTGCCTAGAGAGTAGTTGTGGCATTGTATGAGGAAGTCGGGATTATTAGAGAAGTACGTAAGAGTGGTACAGGATATGTACGAGGGTAGTGTGACAGCTGTGAGGTCTGCAGTGGGAGTGACAGATGCATTTAAGGTGGAGGTGGGATTACATCAAGGATCAGATCTGAGCCCTATCTTATTTGCAATGGCGATGGACAGGTTGACAGACACGATCAGACAGGAGTTCCAGTGGACTATGATGTTTGCAGATGACATTGTGATCTGTAGTGAGAGTAGGGAACAGGTGGAGGAGGCCCTGGAGAGGTGGAGATATGCTCTAGAGAGAAGAGGAATGAAGGTCAGCAGGACTAAGACAGAATATATGTGTGTGAATGAGAGGGAGGATAGAGGAATGGTGAGGATGCAGGGGCGAGGAGAGGTGGCGAAAGTGGATGAGTTTAAATACTTGGGCTCAACAGTTCAGAGTAATGGTGAGTGTGGAAGAGAGGTGAAAAAGAGAGTACAGGCTGGATGGAGTGGGAGGAGAAGAGTGTCAGGAGTGATTTGTGACAGACGAGTACCAGTAAGTGTAAAAGGGAAGGTCTACAAGAGGGTAGTAAGACCAGCTACGTTATATGGGTTGGAGACAGTGGCACTGACAAAAAGGCAGGAGTCAGAGCTGGAAGTGGCAGAGTTAAAGATGTTAAGATTTGCACTGGGTGTGACAAAGGTGGACAGGATTAGGAATAAGTATATTAGAGGGTCAGCCCAGGTTGGAAGGTTTGGAGACATAGCCAGAAAGGCAAAATTACACTGGTTTGGACATGTGCTGAGGAGGGATGCAGAGTATATTGGGAAAAATATGCTAAGGATGAAGCTGCTAGGTAATAGGAAAAGAGGAAGTCCTAGGATAAGGTTTATGGATATGGTGAGAGAGGACAAGCAGGTGGTTGGTGTGACAGACCAAGATGCAGAGGACAGGAAGAAATGGAAACAGATGATCCGCTGTGGCGACCCCTAACTGCAGCAGCCGAAAGAAGAAGCAAGTGCATTTATGCTGCCAACAGTATTGGAAAAATAATTATTGTGGTTGTTTTTTCATTTATATGGGGTTCTACACTGAACCCAGTAAAAAGAGGAGTTCTGTATTTAATAAAGAGGAAGGAGGTTTTGGGTTAATTACCCAGTAGTACATATTGTTTCAATTTATATAAAGTGTTAAAGTGGATTAATGAAAAAATAAGGGATTATCTGTAAAATGTTTAAATGTAATTATGATTAATTTGGAGTGTGGTAAAAATGAGTAAAACAGGAAAAGAATGTACAAATAAAGAGATGAAATGGTTCCAATAAAAATATTAATGTGGAAAATAAAAACTAACAAAATTCAAAAGGAGAAAAAAGTATGGTTTAAGAATACAATGATACAATATTATTATGCTAAACCATGGGAAAATCTAGCAGCAGGAGAAACTAAAGTAAAAAATCTAAGAAATAAATGGTGTAATAAGAAAGTTGAATGTCAGGATTTTTTTTGAGACTGGTAATAGAAAAATTACCAGTGAAAGGAAATATGTCATATAAAAAGAAAAGTAAAAAAAATATGTTTGCATTGTGGGGAAGAGAAACTACCGAACGTGTTTTTTTTTTTTTGAAATGTAAAAGACTAGTAAGATTATGGAAAAGTTACAAAAAGAGATTTTTTTGATGATATAAAATATGTGGATAAAATAAACATGGAAATGATTAGATATGGATATTATAAGAAAAGAATTAAAAAATATGTTAAACAAAGAGATAAATAAGTTTTGTTATAAGGGTAAATGAAATTAAAGGATAAATTAAATTATATTTAATGGAAGATGAATTTTGGCAACAATACTGAGTAACATTATCTGGTGGTTATGGAAAAAGGAGTGGAGGTCCAATGAGGATGAAAACTTAGTATAATAAATAAGTTAATTATGAATGTATGGTAGTAAAGAAAGGAAATGGAAAATATATCTGTAAATTTGTAAATATTATGTGCATAATGTTTTTTTTTGTTTTGACAAAGGGACTACTCTTTTCAATAGCTATTATGGAATCTTTTACATTCACCTGAACTAGCACCAACTCAGGCAGATGGGACACTGGTTTAACATCTCATCTAAAGGATAACACACACAGGAGTACAGTACCACACTTATGCTGCACTGCAGTGTCAGCAGTCCAGCTATGTGGCGGAATAGAACCCACAGCCTTCTGCACCAAAGGCAATTGTCCTACCTGTTGGGCCACTGACATTAGCAATGCACTGATGCTCCTGAGCTCAACAATTAGTAGTCTATAAAATGAGTATAGACTATTCTTGTGTTCTGCTTATTTACTAGGGAAGATTTAGGTGATTCTGGTAGTTGATAGAGTATTATGGCTTGTGGATATATAGGAGATCAGGGACAGCGGAGTCTCTGATAGAATGGTAAATGTGGCATAAATCACTCAAAAAGAGTCAATAGGATACTGAGTATAGAGATAGATCTTCTAGCTTCTTTTCTTTATAGCTCAGGATTTTTAAGCCTGAAATCTTTTTTGTTAGGAATTGCTGGGACCTCCTTAGCTGTTTGCTATGTCAAGTGAGGTACATCTTGAAAAGGGCATTGTATATTATAATTTGATTAATCAGTTCTGAATATAAGGCTGTAATGACATATCTATATCTTGATGATATTCTCTTGGCTATTAGTTGTGCTAAGTAGAAGGATTTTTGACTACATTTGTCATATGTTAAGCAAAGGAGAAGGAATTATCAACTCATGCATCCAGTTCTCAGACTGTATTTTCCTATGAGTGGAATATTGTTTCTAATATATTAAATTATACCACAGTTTTTAACAATTAATTAGAGCTCATTTTTGTACCTCAGGGATTAACAAGGGTAAGTTATTTTTGAACAATACATGTGTCAGGCGGATGGGGACCTTAACAATAACATCCAGCTTGCAGTCATCTATGAACTTAGATTACCAGAGGTCTTGGCTCTTATTTTTGAAATCAAGATCAGAGACATAAATCTTAGTGCAGAGTTTTGGGGCATACTGCTGGTTACCCTCAAACTTTCATATGAGGAAAATGGCAACAAAGACTATCTGGGGGGTCTATATTGGATGATTGAACTTTTAAAAGTTCGAGTGTCATATGGTTGACACTATATGATCAAACTTTTAAAAGTTCGAACATCCAAAAATAAAATACACAAATAACCTACCTGAACATTTTAAGCAGGGGGCAAGCCCCCCAGCACCCCCCACACCCCCACTCTTTAAATATACCAACTCCGAGATCACACTACAGTGCAGAAAAGGGAAATCTTCCCAGTCTGCACTGTACAGAGATCTCCGTTAAAACGTTCAGACTTTCAAAAGTTCATTCATATGGTGTCGACCATATAACACTCAAAATTTTTGAGCACCCAGTATAGACCCCCAGTATAGAACCCCTATCTGAGTTCTGTGCTTTAGCCAGTTTGCTCTACATCTTACCATTTAAGGACTTACATTTAAAGCATTAGCTTGCTTGCAATGCCTGCATGGGATATGGTGTCAAACACTTTGGACAGATCACGATATACTGTATGAACAGCATGACCAATATTTGCATTATGTGTGGCTCTCTCAAAGAGGTTAACTAGATTCATTAAGCAGAATCGCCCTTTGATGAAGCCAAACTTTTGAAGGTCTCGCCTAATGAAATTTTCGATATCATAATTGATAACACCAGTTATGGTACACTCCATAGTTTTGCCCATCAGGTTTCTAGGGCTGGTGGGACTATAGAAGGCATGCCCAAATGCAGGTAATGGCTAGGACTGTGATAATGAGGGTCGGAACTTTGAATGTTGGCAGTATGACTGGTATAAGTAGAGAGCTAGCTGATATGATGGACAGAAGGAAGGTTGGTATATTGTGTGTGCAAGAGATCAGATGGAAGGGGAGCAAGGCTAGGTGTATCAGAGGTGAGTTCAAATTGTTTTACCATGGTGTGGATGGGAGGAGAAATGGTGTAGGGGTTATCCTGAAGGAACAGTATGCTAAGAGTGTTTTGGAGTTGAAAAGAGTGTTGGATAGAGTGATGTTTTTGAAGCTGGAAACTGATGGTGTAATGATGAATGTTGTTAGTTCATATGCACCACAAGTTGGGTGTGCGATGGATGAGAAAGAAAAATTTTGGAGTGAGTTGGATGAAGTGGTGATGACTGTACCCAAGGGTGAGAGAGTGGTGATTGGAGCAGATTTCAATGGCCATGCTGGTGAAGGAAAAAGAGGGGATGAGGAAGTGATGGGTAGGTATGGTGTTAAGCAAAGTAATGCAGAAGGTCAGATGGTAGTGGAGTTTGCAAAAAGGATGGACATGGCTGTGGTGAATACATATTTTAAGAAGAGGGAGGAGCATAGGGTGACATACAAGAGTGGAGAAAGATGCACACAGGTGGATTATATCTTATGTAGAAGGGCCAGTCTGAAGGAGATTGGAGATTGTAAAGTGGTGGCAGGAGAAAGTGTAGTTAGGCAGCATAGGATGGTGGTTTGTAGGATGACACTGGTGATCAAGAAGAGGAAGAGGAGTGTGAAAGCAGCACGGAGGATCAAATGGTGGAAACTGAAGAAGGGTAATTGTGAGGTGGAGTTCAGAGAAGAGTTAAGACAGGCACTGGGTGGCAGTGAAGAGTTACCGAATAGCTGGGTAACTACAGCAGAGCTAGTAAGGGACATGGCTAGAAAGGTGCTTGGTGTGACATCTGGAAAGAGGAAGGAGGTTCTGGTGGTGGAATGAGGAAGTACAGGAGAGTAT
The DNA here is from genome assembly GCF_019279795.1 of Protopterus annectens. Classification (NCBI taxonomy): domain Eukaryota; kingdom Metazoa; phylum Chordata; order Ceratodontiformes; family Protopteridae; genus Protopterus; species Protopterus annectens. The sequence goes on from NC_056733.1 coordinate 1,340,404,094, forward strand.
AGAGAGAAAGAGGTTGGCGAAGAAGTGGGATTGTCAGAGAGATGAAGAAAGTTGACAGGAGTATAAGGAGATGAGGTGCATGGCAAAGAGAGAGGTGGCGAAGGCTAAGGATAAAGTGTATGAAGAGTTGTATGAAAGTTTGGACACTAAGGCGGGAGAAAAGGACCTGCACCAATTGGCTAGACAGAGGGACCAAGCTGGGAAAGATGTGCAGCAGGTAAGGGTGGTAAAGGATAATGAGGGAAGTGTACTCACAAGCGAGGAGAATGTGTTGAGCAGATGGAAAGAGTACTTTGACTGGCTGATGAATGAAGAGAATGAGAGGGAGAGAAGTTTGGATGATGTGCAGATAGTGAATCATGAAGTGCAGTGGATTATCAAGGAGGAAGTAAGGATAGCTATGAAGAAGATGAAGAATGGAAAGGCTGTTGGCCCAGATGACATACCTGTGGAAGTATGGAGGTGTTTAGGTGAAATGGCAGTGGAGTTTTTAACCAGATTGTTTAATGAAATTTTGGAAAGTGAGAGGATGCCTAAGGAATGGAGAAAACGTGTTTTGGTATCGATTTTTAAGAATAAGGATGATGTGCAGAGCTGTAGTAACTACAGGGGGATTAAACTGATCAGTCACAGCATGAAGTTATGGGAAAGAGTAGTGGAAGCTAGGTTAAGAAGGGAGGTGATGATTAGTGATCAGCAGTATGGTTTCATGCCAGGAAAGAGCACTACAGATGCAATGTTTGCTCTGAGAGTCTTGATGGAGAAGTACAGAGAAGGTCAGAAGGAGTTGCATTGTGTCTTTGTGGACTTAGAGAAAACATATGACAGGGTGCCTAGAGAGTAGTTGTGGCATTGTATGAGGAAGCCGGGATTATTAGAGAAGTACATAAGAGTGGTGCAGGATATGTACGAGGGTAGTGGGAGTGACAGATGCATTTAAGGTGGAGGTGGGATTACATCAAGGATCAGATCTGAGCCCTATCTTATTTGCAATGGCGATGGACAGGTTGACAGACACGATCAGACAGGAGTTCCCGTGGACTATGATGTTTGCAGATGACATTGTGATCTGTAGTGAGAGTAGGGAACAGGTGGAGGAGGCCCTGGAGAGGTGGAGCTATGCTCTAGAGAGAAGAGGAATGAAGGTCAGCAGGACTAAGACAGAATATATGTGTGTGTATGAGAGGGAGGATAGAGGAATGGTGAGGATGCAGGGGGGAGGAGAGGTGGCGAAAGTGGATGAGTTTAAATACTTGGGTTCAACAGTTCAGAGTAATGGTGAGTGTGGAAGAGAGGTGAAGAAGAGAGTACAGGCAGGATGGAGTGGGAGGAGAAGAGTGTCAGGAGTGATTTGTGACAGACGAGTACCAGTAAGTGTAAAAGGGAAGGTCTACAAGAGGGTACTAAGACCAGCTACGTTATATGGGTTGGAGACCGTGGCATTGACAAAAAGGCAGGAGTCAGAGCTGGAAGTGGCAGAGTTAAAGATGTTAAGATTTGCACTGGGTGTGACGAAGGTGGACAGGATTAGGAATAAGTATATTAGAGGGTCAGCCCAGGTTGGAAGGTTTGGAGACATAACCAGAAAGGCAAGATTACGTTGGTTTGGACATGTGCTGAGGAGGGATGCAGAGTATATTGGGAAAAATATGCTAAGGATGAAGCTGCTAGGTAATAGGAAAAGAGGAAGGCCTAAGATAAGGTTTATGGATATGGTGAGAGAGGACAAGCAGGTGGTTGGTGTGACAGACCAAGATGCAGAGGACAGGAAGAAATGGAAACAGATGATCCGCTGTGGCGACCCCTAACGGCAGCAGCCGAAAGAAGAAGCAAGTGCATTTATGCTGCCAACAGTATTGGAAAAATAATTATTGTGGTTGTTTTTTCATTTATATGGGGTTCTACACTGAACCCAGTAAAAATAGGAGTTCTGTATTTAATAAAGAGGAAGGAGGTTTTGGGTTAATTACCCAGTAGTACATATTGTTTCAATTTATATAAAGTGTTAAAGTGGATTAATGAAAAAATAAGGGATTATCTGTAAAATGTTTAAATGTAATTATGATTAATTTGGAGTGTGGTAAAAATGAGTAAAACAGGAAAAGAATGTACAAATAAAGAGATGAAATGGTTCCAATAAAAATATTAATGTGGAAAATAAAAACTAATAAAATTGAAAAGGAGAAAAAAGTATGGTTTAAGAATACAATGATACAATATTATTATGCTAAACCATGGGAAAATCTAGGAGCAGGAGAAACTAAAGTAAAAAAACTAAGAAATAAATGGTGTAATAAGAAAGTTGAATGTCAGGATTTTTTTTGAGACTGGTAATAGAAAAATTACCAGTGAAAGGAAATATGTCATATAAAAAGAAAAGTAAAAAAATATGATTGCATTGTGGGGAAGAGAAACTACCGAACATGTTTTTTTTTTTTAAATGTAAAAGACTAGTAAGATTATGGAAAAGTTACAAAAAGAGATTTTTTTGATGATATAAAATACGTGGATAAGATAAACATGGAAATGATTAGAATGGATATTATAAGAAAAGAATTAAAAAATATGTTAAACAAAGAGATAAAAAAGTTTTGTTATAAGGGTAAATGAAATTAAAGGATAAATTAAATTATATTTAATGGAAGATGAATTTTGACAACAATACTGAGTAACATTATCTGGTGGTTATGGAAAAAGGAGTGGAGGTCCAATGAGGATGAAAACTTAGTATAATAAATAAGTTAATTATGAATGCATGGTAGTAAAGAAAGGAAATGGAAAATATATCGGTAAATTTGTAAATATTATGTGCATAATGTTTTTTTTTTTGTTTTGACAAAGGGACTACTCTTTTCAATAGCTATTATGGAATCTTTTACATTCACCTGAACTACCACCAACTCAGGCAGATGGGACATTGGTTTAACATCTCATCTAAAGGATAACACACACAGGAGTACAGTACCACACTTATGCTGCACTGCAGTGTCAGCAGTCCATCTATGTGGTGGAATAGAACCCACAGCCTTCTGCACCAAAGGCAGTTGTCCTACCTGTTGGGCCACTGACATTAGCAATGTACTAATGCTCCTGAGCTCAACAATTAGTACAGTCTATAAAATGAGTATAGACTCTTCTTGTGTTCTGCTTATTTACTAGGGAAGATTTAGGTCCGTGATTCTGGTAGTTGATAGAGTATTATGACTTGTGGATATATAGGAGATCAGGGACAGTGGAGTCTCTGATAGAATGGTAAATGTGGCATAAATCACTCAAAAAGAGTCAATAGGATACTGAGTATAGGGATAGATCTTCTAGCTTCTTTTCTTTATAGCTCAGGATTTTTAAGCCTGAAATCTTTTTTGTTAGGAATTGCTGGGACCTCCTTAGTTGTTTGCTATGTCAAGTGAGGTACATCTTGAAAAGGGCATTGTATACTATAATTTGATTAATCAGTTCTGAATATAAGGCTGTAATGACATATTTATATCTTGATGATATTCTCTTGGCTATTAGTTGTGCTAAGTAGAAGGATTTTTGACTACATTTGTCATATGTTGAGCAAAGGAGAAGGGATTATCAACCCATGTATCCAGTTCTCAGATTGTATTTTCCTATGAGTGGAATATTGTTTCTAATATATTAAATTATACCACAGTTTTTAACAATTAATTAGAGCTCATTTTTGTACCTCAGGTATTAACAAGGGTATGTTATTTTTGAACAATACATGTGTCAGGCGGATGGGGACCTTAACAATAACATCCAACTTGCAGTCATCTATGAACTTAGATTACCAGAGGTCTTGGCTCTTATTTTTGAAATCAAGATCAGAGACATAAATCTTAGTGCAGAGTTTTGGGGCATACTGCTGGTTACCTTCAAACTTTCATATGAGGAAAATGGCAACAAAGACTATCTGGGAGGTCTATATTGGATGATTGAACTTTTAAAAGTTCGAGTGTCATATGGTTGACACTATATGATCAAACTTTTAAAAGTTCGAACATCCAAAAATAAAATACACAAATAACCTACCTGAACATTTTAAGCAGGGGGCAAGCCCCCCAGCACCCCCCACACCCCCACTCTTTAAATATACCAACTCCGAGATCACACTACAGTGCAGAAAAGGGAAATCTTCCCAGTCTGCACTGTACAGAGATCTCCGTTGAAACGTTCGAACTTTCAAAAGTTCATTCATATAGTGTCGACCATATAACACTCAAACTTTTTGAGCATCCAGTATAGACCCCCAGTATAGAACCCCTATCTGAGTTCTGTGCTTTAGCCAGTTTGCTCTACATCTTACCATTTAAGGACTTACATTTAAAGCATTAGCTTGCTTGCAATGCCTGCATGGGATATGGAGTCAAACACTTTGGACAGATCATGATATACTGCATGAACAGCATGACCAATATCTGCATTATGTGTGTATCTCTCAAAGAGGTTAACTAGATTCATTAAGCAGAATCGCCCTTTGATGAAGCCAAACTTTTGAAGGTCTCGCCTAATGAAATTTTCGATATCATAATTGATAACACCAATTATGGTACACTCCATAGTTTTGCCCATCAGGTTTCTAGGGCTGGTGGGACTATAGTTACTGTAGTCTGTGGTAGGGCCAGTCTTGTGGAGGGGCATGACCACTGTGGTGTGCCATAATTCAGGAACAAATCATGCATGGCTAAGCGTAGGTTAAAAAAATCAGACAATCTGAGGAGAGGTCTGATGCTATTGATTAAACATTCAGCTGAAATTTGGTCTTGTCTTTGACAGCACCTTCAGAACATGTTCCCTGGTAGGAGATAATAGGGGGGTGTAAGAAATTCTAGGGTATGTGAAGTCTAGATAGACCTTTTCAATGGCAAAGTTTGCATTCAACTTGTTTGTTAGTGTATTGGTTATGTCTATTGGTTTGGATTGGATTATGATATGTTCTGAGTGCTGTCAGGAAGTGCTTCTAAATTTCCCAGTATAAAGTAGAATGGGTATGTTCACTTAGTTTCAGAAGTTAGCGTAAGTTCACAAGCAGTTTACTAGCTCAAACTGTATTTTTCATTTCCCTGGTAATATTTTGTTATAATATCCTTGTTATGAGAAAGGATATACTGTGTAATTTAAGGATTTTTTTCATTTCTTGTAAGATTTATTCATGTTAATAGACTACTAGAGTGGTTAGTTTTGAACTTTCCATTGTATTTTGTTCTGGTTGGAACTGCTAATTCTAAGTATCTAAGTAAGTGTAGAACTCCTTTATGAGGCTGACTGCTCTTTCAGCATGTGGGCTGATGTTCTCATAAATTCATTTTGAGATTTCACTTTATAATTATGTGAGGTTTGCCCATTTTAAATTATTAAATCAAAAGATGCTCTTTCATGGCTTTGGAGATTTTGAAGGCAAATATCACATGTTTATAGTCCACCTTTACTGGAGAAGGAGAGACTGAAGGGATCCTACATGTGCAGACTATACCAATGATAGCCAGATACTGAATATCTTGTCAGCTGGTGCATTTACTAATTAGCCATTCCAGGTGAGCTTTTGTTAGATAAGTCCAAGAACTTAAGACCATACCCTACATTGTTGGTACAGATGTTCCAGTTAATTGTGGAGTAGTTAAAGTCTTCTAAAGTAATGGAGTAAAAAAATAGTTCTTGTAATATTTTTAAGGAATTTAGTATGGCCGTCTAGAGGCATAGCGGGTGTTATGCAGTTGGCAGGGTATCTTATTTATGGTGATGTGGCATATTATAAGTTCTATTTGTGGATCTATGGAAGTCTGGAGGTAATCTGATCCTTGACAAATATGGAAACACTACCCCAATTACCATCAGGCCTGAAGGCATTGTAGGTGTAAAATCCTGTCATTGTGGGTGTTCTAAACCAAGTTTCAGTAATCACACTACCTTGGATGTGTTCCAGATGCAGGAAAGCTTCAAGGTGAAGTAACTTGTTAATGAGACTTCTGCCATTGTTAAAAGCCATCTTATTGTGGTCCAAATTGGAGTTTAATGAACTTGCTGTGTTGGAATTTCTATTAACTAGACAGTGTGTAAGAAATACACAACAGGGGCAACAAAGGCTTCAGCCAATATATGGAAATCTTTTGAATAAGAGAAACATGCCATCCCTTGTGAAGCAACTTGGACTTTTGGACTTTCCCATCCTGACACATACTGGTTCCCCTAGAATGACACCAGTTATTCAGCCAGTTGTTAAAGCCAATTATCTATTCATTGTACCTTGGCATACTTCTTCATGAAGAAAGGATTCAGCTCAAAATAACTGCATTTGTCACTTGAATAGAAGATTCTGATATGTCTCTATCTCTCTGCATCTCCTTCATGGTTTTGCATCTCAGATCATTCACACCAGATTGTCATAGTCATATTTGCCCAGTAAAATTGCCTTTAAGGACCTTATAAGATCAGATATCCTGGGACCAAAAATGTAACTAAATGCAACCCTCTCCTTGTCCAGCCTTAAATCTGTATGTGAAAAAGTGAGTCAACAATCTAATTGCTAAGGCATTTTTGTTACTAGAGTGTTTAGGAGTACAACATCAGAAACAATCTGACTCTTAGTGACTTAATGCTGTAGGGCTACATAGAGGAGATGAATGGTACATATTTTGAGACTCATTCCAATAGTTAGCACATGACATTTTACTGCCATTTTCTGAAACTGTGAAGGTGGTGAGGGAGAGGGGACCATACCCCTCCACCATCTAGATTTTCGCAGAATGTCCAGAATTTTGCTTCATGTTTTTTATCTTTCTCTTAAAATTTGTGGTTTTCTGGCAAATCACTGAGGACTGAAGTCACTTAATAATGACATACATTTGAGATTCATAGTTCATATCCCTCAGAAAATGCATGCTAACACAAGTCTTGTTATTGTAGCAACTTTCTAAGTTCATAAGGGCAATATTTAAACTCTGTCTCAATTTTGGGAACTTTGTGCCCCCATTATTTTTGGCTTTGTCCAGATTTCTTACACTGTGAGATTGAGAGGTATGGAGGGGATTCGTGTATGATGCTCACTGAGCATGGCTTTAGGTGAGAGGGATGCCTCCAAATTAGTTAAACTTCTGTACCTCTCACAGATAGAATTACTTGTGTTTAGTAAGATTTCATTATCAGTGAGCATAAGATACTTCCTCCACTGCCTGAGGCTACCAAGTGCTAATAGGCTAGTAACAGAAGGAGAAACAAGTTGGCTGACTTACATTACCATAATGTCCAGTGCTTTAAGTGTTACATATAAAAGTGCAGTTAGTGTAAATGTGAGTAATTAGTTTAATGTAGTTTTAATTTTGCAGAGGTATATAGGCTAAACTATTTGTAGGGACTCAACAGGTTAATTGTAGTTTGAGGAATAGTGCAAAGTCTAATGTAACTGAAGGAAAAGGTGTTTTTTATGGAGGGAATACATCAGAATGTGCATTTGTATTTAGTATGTAAAGGAAGACAGCAAATGGGGGTTTGAGAGCTGGAGACTATAACCGATCACTTTATGAAATGGTGTTCCTCAGGTTGCACTATCTCTTTATGCAAATAGCTAGTGCTTATTGCAACACAGAGCAGAATGCATTTCAAAAACAAAAACAGAGGGGGATGGATAGGCTTAATTTTAGTAGATCAGTAGCTCAAGGCATGCATTATCAACATGTAGCACAGCTTTGGGGAAAGCTCACTTGATACAAAGGACCAACTCGCAATTGTTTGGGAAAATAGTATAGCTATTAAGTAAACAGTCAGATCAACTTATCTGCATCAACATTGTGTACAGCACACTCCTATAAAGCAATGTCAAATTTAAATCAAATTCAAAGGATTGAAAAAAATCCTATCAGAACTCAGTAGTGAATAACAATTAAACGTATAAACTGTTTTGAAGCAATCAAACTCTTAAATTAGCATGATTCTCTCAATTAGCATCATTCTCGCCTTTCACCAGAACAAAAACAGGATTTAAAACAGGATTTAATTTTAACTAGATCACTTAAGCAACAGAAACATATTGGCTGACATTTGTCAAAACAAGAGTAAAGGCAATGCTAAACAAAATAACAAAGTTAAACTGACAAAATACCTTAAACCGAAAACTTAAATCAGATAAGAACTAATTAAAAACAAATTATTTAACTGAAAACAGCAAAGAAAATCATTAGAGTCCTCAAGATGTTTGAAGGCTTAAGGACTCCTAGAAGAACCCTGTGAACATCTACAAGATTAATATAAATGCAGCTGTCTATTTAGTCCCTAGGTAGAACACCTGCCTAGCTAAACTGAACATCCCAAATCAGTTACAGTACTATACCATACAGCTGAAACACTATAAACTACGTACACCATTTTATGTTTATATTGCAGATAATACAGCAATATCTTGTATTTATTGTCTAACTTTACACACTTCTGTATATGCTCTGCTAATACTGATGTGTATAACTGATTCTTAAGAGCAGTTTATTGTAGGACCTAATAACATTCATGCATTCAATCTGAAAATACTATGTGTTTGCTGCTTATTGTGTGCCTGTGTGTTGATATTGTACAGTGTCACTGCTATTTTAGCATATTTTATAGGTGAAACTAGCCTCCATATCTGATTCACAAAAATAAAATAAATATGTAAATAGGCAGGTGCATATCATCTATTTGTAGGAATAATGGGTATTGACCATTGTCTAAATATCTCCGGCAAAGTATGCACATTCAGTTAAAATAGGAAATAAATATCATTCTTTTTGTTTTCGTCGTTTTATCTTTTGTATTGTGATATTTTTTCTGTTATCTCTGCAAATGAACTTCTCAAACTGAATAATTGTTATCATGCAGTATTATGTTGCAGTTCAAATTCCATTTGTCATTGGCATTACTGCTTATTATATCTGAATGTTTAGTATTATCATCTTCAGCATTTTACTGTATTTTAAAGTTTATTGCGCTTTCAGAGTTTGCCATAATTTGTTACCCATGCCAACACTGTGGTACAGAGGGATTAAGCCTAGACTTAAACCTAGGCACCTCAAGTTCTATTAGCAGCTTGGCTGAGGCACTGGCATGGAAGGATGGACATGCCCATCCTGGGGAAGGGCACTCACTTGGGTGCAGCTGTACTTTGCACATGATCCTTTAAAAACTAGGGATCTACAGACTGTGTGTGGTCCTAAGAGAAATAGCTTGGGGGGGGGGGTATTGGATGGTCATGAAGATGGGATGATATGTCAGCACAGACTCACTGTACATCCATTCCCATACATTAATGCATTCAGGAAGGACCTTTGGGGCATAGAAAATGCTCCTTGGTAGCAATATTATGCACACTAGCAACCTCAATTTCCTCATCTACTGTATCTATGGGTTGGAGGAGGTGTAGAGGAGATACCGAGTGTCCTGGTGTTCAAGTAGATGAGGGGAGGCAATGATGCTGAGGAAGGAAATATAATTTGTTACCCACATTAGCTCTAGTTTTGCTCAGACTTGCTAGAGAAGTGATCAGAATGGGTGTCACTAAAGGTCTCCTCTTGCCATTGATTGAGTCTTCATTTCACAGAATTTTTTGAAGTGATGCTAATTTTCTTTTTTTTTTTTTAATACAACAAATTACCTCATTTTTTTTTTATTCACCAATCTTCGGGCAGGACATCCAGCTCTACCCTCCCAGACATTTCATTGACCTATTCATTCTCTAAAGACAAGAGACCACCATTTCATTCTTTTGGGAGCAAGGAACCAGTGAACTATGAGCAGGATTTGTCATCCTTGCACCTGGGATTAGATCCCTTCACATCAGCTTGTGAACTCTTCCATAGCTACTCAGACAGGGCACATGTAGACTACTGCACTTGAAAGCCACCTATAATAAGTAGTATACCTTACCAGTAATGTTTTGTTAGACTCCTTACTGAAGGAGAGATACTTAAACTCCCACATGACACTAGTGTGTTGAATCAAGTCATTAACCTTTTCCTAGGACGAGTGAGCTGTCACTGACCACTCACTTTCATCATCTCCTGCTCAGACCCTTCAGTGGTTGAACAAAGGCCATCTGGGACACGATTAGGAATTCATAACTCTATGTCAGAGGGCCAAGAAATTGCCAGAGTATTTTGGAAAGCAAAAGCAGGCTTTATAGCTTAACATGAATAATGCTGTTCTAATTATTTATTTTATTTATTGTCTTTTGGTTACCAGGAATGTCTGCCTGGGCACAAGTTCCACTTTCAGTAAAGGCCAGGGAGAAAAACCTCCACATAAAATACATATTTAAAATGAACAACAATAAAAATTAAACCTTTTAAGCATTACTTTGCAGGAATTATTGAGGCAAATAGTAAAGACTTATCATAATCTTTAGAAGTTATATTACTTTACATAAGTCACACACACATTAACATATAATAGCTGGAGATGCAAAAGCAATAATAATACACATAGGTTCAGTATACATATACTGAGATTAGTGAGGCAGGATGTCACTAGAGCAGGAACAGAAAATAGAGGACCACAAAGGGTATAAGTAGAAATAGTGAAGAAAAACAGAAAATGTTCTGATAGTGGAGAGACAGAGATAACAGTAGACAGGTAAGATGAGGTGGGTAAGGTGGGGATGTTAGTAGAGAAGATTAAGGTTATAGGTTAGTTGGAGAAGCAGTAGCAGAGATGAAAGAGAGAGAGGGATAAGAAAGTTAATAGAGTTACAATGATAGTTAAACAAACTAGCAATGGAAGAGAAACAGAAATGTGGATTTAGTCAGGATAGGAACACCACCTTAATATAATCATAGCAGTTCTTTTTTTGTAAATATTTTATATCACTGTATGCTTTGTTTCTTTTACCTTTTTCTTTTTTTTGTTATGTAGGTAGTGTGCTTTGTTTTTTAATTTATTGCATATTTTCTGTTGACTACAAATGTATAATAACTTATTTCCATGCATTTTCTTGCACAAAGCAAATAGTCTTCGTCAATCCATGATGTTTTTTTTTATTTGGTTCACTTAATATTCATGACTTGAGAAACATCTTCTTCTACATCAGTTACTTCAGATGGTGCAGTCTCAGAACTTCAGGCCATTATGTATTCCTAGTCCTGTACACTCTTTCAGAGAGCATTTCCATTTCATATTTTATTTGCTTTATTTATCTATCCTTTGCTGACCATGTTAGTTCCATTAAGTTAGTAGCTCCTATTCAGGGGATACCCAAGGAGGTATATGTACTACTATTTGTGCTAAAAGTCATGTCAAAAATTGCCCTGAATCATAAATTTCAGTTGCAATCATTTTGCCTTCAGCCTGAGAACTGAAGATGTACATTTTTGATCCTAGTAGACAACTCTTGATATTTTGTAATTAGGAATAAATACATTAGAAAGTTGCATGTGGCATTCATTTCCACACTGAGTAAACAAAACATGTCATGATTCATCATATAAACCCATTCAGGGTCACGTTATGGATCAGTTAATATATATATATACACATATATATATATATATATATATATATATATATATATATATATGTATATATATATGTATTAATTTATTAATTGTATAGGTCTTTTGATTGGAAGGTGATGACTGATGTCGCAACATAGCTTCCCTACTGACCCTTCCACTACTGTCCCCATTGTCTAAAGGTTTACTAGAATTTTGTACTTCCTTGCCTGCCCCTGTGCTTAAGCTTCCCCCAAAAAGAACCAAATAAAGTACAAGGGGAAGTGAAGTAGAGCACCACTGCTGCCCATAACAGCTCTTACTTGGACAGTTACAGCCTGTGTGAAGATGCTCTTCAGATTGATGGGCAATGACGCATGGTCAGGAAGCAAACCCTACCTTGAGCTCAACATCTGCAAGGGCTATAGGAGAACCTGCTTACCATGAGTTGGGAGTTGGGAGGGTGGCCTAATGGTTAAGGTGTTTGCCTTACAAACACAAGGTACAGAGTATGAATCTCACAGGGGTAATTGGCTAGGCTTAAAATGGCTTGCAAGGGCAGCTAGCCTAGTACTAATCTATGAACATATGAACCTGTGAACCTATATATGAAAGCAACACCTCCACCTGGGATAGACCCACCCATCCTCCCATGTCACACCTCAAATGCCCAAGCAAATAATAGAATCCAGGTCTTGTGGGCCCTAGTCAGGGCTTTATCCCTCTATGACACAGTGTGGTAGAAGTCTACTAGAGATCTTTTTTTTTTTTTTGTTCAAATATATTTTTTTTATTTTCCAAATAATATAATGTTTAACAATACGATCATCAATGAAACAAGTATTATACACTATGGACGATTGACCTGAACAAAAGAGGGAAAAATTAATAAAAATATGAAATTAGTAACAAAAAATTATAATATTCGATTAATAAAGTATAAAGTTACACATTACTAGAGATCTTGACGATTCTGCATACCCATTGTATTTATGCGGTGGCAATACCACTGCTCGTTCTCACACGTCTACTAAAATGTACATATCTGATTCTACATTCAAGGCAAGGTGAAGATCTACTGCAGTATTCATTTAGGGAATGTTGGTAGTGCATTCAATACTTTTTCTGAATTTACAGCTTAATGTTCAACCCAGAAGTATTTCATACAAGGACATCAACCGCAGAAAGTACTGTTGTTACTTTTGAGGTAGGATCTTACCATACCAGCAGTGAGATAACTTCAGTACTGCATTTCTGATGGTAATCCTACAGTGCACAACTGAAACTAGCAGTCTCTTTGGTATCCCTCAAAGTCTCACAAACCCAGTACGTCAATATATGGGTCCAACAACAAATAATGAGGAAACTTCTCTGTGTGGAAGATCTAAGATTCCCTAGAGTTCCTTAGAGTTCAGGTACCTAATAAAAACCATACTGTGAATATCCCACTTAATAACAGATGGTAGAAATAGTTTTTTTTAAAAACTTTCCAAAGTATAAATCCACTAATGAAAGTAGGGAAGCACAAGCTAGTTCAAGCTGAATCTTCATTAAAAACACACAAACAAGCGATCCAGATAGTAGTTGAAAAAACAGAACTCCAGAGGGTCACAAGATGAAAGACAACTGCACATATCTGTGTAAAATTGTGGGCCTCAAAAGCTAAGTTAAATAAATTATGAGTTATACAAGTAAAGGCAAGTTATAGCTGTTACACATTCCCCAGTTTGTGTTTTTGGTAACTTGATGCTGTTTTCTGTTGAAGAATTTGTAGTAACTGCTTACCTTTTACTGATTAATTCATTCTAATTGATATTTCATATGCCAAATTACTGAATCAAATCTCTTTGCTTCTATTACTTCATTTGACGTATTCTGAATTACTTTTATAATGCAAATGACAAATAGCAATATGGTATAAAAAAATGAATAACTTAGAAAAAAGGTCTGGATTAGTTGGTTTAAATGGACACAAGACTAAATACTTTTAAAAGACTGCAGTAGCGTATTTTGTTTCATTCTTTTAGTTCACTTATTTTTGGGTGTTAGTAATATTGTAGATTACTTTGAGTTTGACTGCTACTTTCTATTTGATTGTTTCTATTCTCAAAAGAACATAGGATTTACTAATCTTCTGTGCAGGACTAATCTAGTCCTGCATGGAAGTTGCAGTTTAAGAGGAGGACGGCAGCGTGCCATGCATATTAATGAAGGCGTGCTGCCTCAGCTCCAAATCCTACACTGAGCATGGACGAGTGCAAAGCTAAGAATACAGCATCCATGGGACCAGACGACATCCCGGGCTGTGTACTACATGAACTACAATATGAACTGGCACCTCACCTAAGTGTCATGTTTAATCATAGCCTCACCTCAGGTTTCGTGCCCACTGAGTGGCGTACAGCTACAGTTATCCCACTCCACAAGGGGGGATCCACCTTGGATCCCGGAAACTACCGTCCCATCAGTCTGACAAGCCTTATCTGCAAGGTCATGGAGCATATTATCATGGAACTTATAAACAAAGACATTGGCAACCTTCAATCACTGGACCCCACCCAGTTTGGGTTTGTGAAGGGCCGATCTTGTCTCTTGAACTTGATTGACTTCTTCGATTCAGTCTCCAGAGCCACGGACACAGGTAAGGTGGTCCACACAGCCTATCTAGACCTTACCAAGGCCTTTGATACCATCCCCCACTCTGGAATCATAGATAAACTTACTAAGCTGGGCATTAATCCCTACGTCACCCAATGAGTTGCTAACTGGCTTACTGATAGAACCCACACTGTAAAAGTAGCCGACTCCAAATCCAGCTCCAGACAAGTGACAAGTGGAGTATCTCAGGGTTCAGTCCTGGGACCGCTTTTGTTTGGCATCTACTTCTCTGAAGTACAGGCCAATACTAAGGGACTCTGGATAACAAAGTTTGCAGATGACTGCAAACTGGGAGCCATTATTGAATCCCCAAATGATGTGGATACTCTACAAAAGGGCCTTACAGAAACAGATGCTTGGTGCCAGAGCCATGGGTCCAAGCTCAATGCCAAGAAATGTATAGTTATCCCCTTTGGGAAAAAACATGTATCCGTGAATTATCATATAGGTGGCAGTACACTAAACACTGAAAGTTTGATAAGAGACTAAGGGACACAGGTGGACAGTGATCTCACCTTCGATAACCACATCGCCACAACAGTCAGGAAATCCTTCTATGTGGCACACCTCATCACTAAGGGCTTTTCATCCAGAAAAAAGGAGGTCATTGTCCCACTGTACTCATCCCTCATTAGACCCATTATAGAATACAATGCCCCGTTTGGTATGTACCTCTCAAGACATCTGCAACAATTGGAAAGGCCACAGAAATACCTCAATAAAAGAATCACAGACCTAAAGCAGATGCCCTATTCTGACCGCCTTAAAAAACTCCAGCTATACTCTGTCGCATATCGTCTACTCAGAGGCGATCTTTGCTTAACATACAAGGCCATGTCAAACCCAGAGCTTTTGGACATGCTACACTTAAAGAAATCCCAATCCCTCAGAGCCACACGCTCCAGGGATCTAAACCTTGTCATCACAATAACCAAAACATGCTGGAGGGATAGGTTCCTGACCCAGAGACTCCCCAGACTCTGGAATAGATTGCCCATACATGTCAAGCAGAGTGCCCCTTTGGTCCTCTTCAAAAGGAACCTTGACGATTGGATGGGAGAAAGGAAATTCACCCCGGGGATCACGTCAGTCACCCTGCTAGACAGGGGTCCAGGGAAGTAAATAGTGTGGGAAGAAATAGCCAGGGAATTGTTATTGCTAGGCTTGTATAGGCCCTAGGGCTGATAGCCTAGCACCAACCTATGAACCTATGCAGGGGACATGTCTGAGAGCAGAGCTCTCAGAATAAACATGCCCCTACAAAGTAGAACAGAACAAAGTGTAAACAAATAAGCGAGACCACTCATAGGTGTCTACATATCCCCACCAACAGTCTCCATGCATTCAACAGCAACAGTACATTGAAATAAAATGAAGAAACCCTTTTATTTATTTTTTTTAAAACCCTGAGTACATTTAACCATAGGTGCGCAGGTTTGTCCATTGCTTAGCTATGGTTAAAGCAGCTGAAAAGACTGAAGAGGATAATAAGGGATATATATGCAAATGAAGCAGCATAGCAATAGGGTAGTGGTTAGAGTATCCACCTAATGAACAGGCATTCCCAGTTCGAGTCCCACTGCAGCACATATCATTTTCCATGTGAAATCTGTATATGAACATATTTTAAAATCTTTTTGCCGTATAACTGACATAATAACATTTAAATGTGAACTGGAGTACTGCATGAAATGCACATGTGAAGTGTCAGTGTCATAATGAATAAGGCACTAGTAAGCAGGTTTAAGCACAAATAAGCAGTAGTAAGCATGTCTAAGTGCGTTTGCGTGGGGGTAAGCATTGCCTACACAGATTAAGCAAAGTAGAAACTGAGTGTAAGAAACTGTAACCGAAGGTTAGCAATGCTTACCGTCGGGCAAACCTGCTTACAACTGCTTTAAAGTGCCTTAATCACTCTGGATCCAACAGCCTATGTTCTGCCCAGCAACAAAATAAACTGCCTCTACAAGGCTCAAACTCAGGACCCTGTACACTATACTCACAGTTGATAACCACTAAGCCATCAGAGCAACAGATACGAATGAGATATCAGCAAACTAATCCTCACCACAGGAAAATCAAACAAAACGTGAAATCTATGCACAGTGTGAAGTGGTATAACCTGCTACATAACATAAATATGAGAACTGGAGTACTGCAGTAAGACCAGATATGAGGTGTTATTGCAATAAAGTGTTGAAGTTCCCAGGACCCCATACAGCGTACATACACATGAATCAAAGATACAAGACACATATATAACATGTAATGAAGAAGACATCAATGCCAAAAGGCAAATATCATGCAAATCGAATATTAAGCACTGCTAAGCATTGCACAGCACCACTACCCAGACTACTGGCAGGATACTACCAGTGGGAGAAACAGTGTCAACCTGCAAAGTCTAATCTTAAACAAATGCATGTTCATCCCTAGTGGGACGACCCCAAAAATTCAGCTAAAAAGAGTCCTCGGGGTAACATACCATGCCTTACAGGTAAGCAAAGAAGGATATGTATGTTCATGGACTGAATGTGTGGGAACCCTGAAGATCCATGAGGGTTAGACAACTTACATGATGGGTCCCGCGAAGTGGAGAGTGGGCAATGTGTAGTGGTGTGGTGAGATTTGGATGGAACCTGTAGGAAGGGTGATTGATGTGGAGGAGGGAGGGGGTGGAGGGAATGATGGGTAAGACATTATAGAACGAGGCATGCTGGGGTTGGATGGACCCATTCTAATGGAACCGCCCCATGAATGTAAGTGAGAAAAGAGGGGGGAAACAGGAAGGTAACTGAGACATACCATTTCCCATGGCAAAGCACATTATGAGTAATATGTATGTTGCATAACCCATGCAATAACATATATATATATATATACTGGAGTACTGCTGCCACAAAAGAACATATATATATATATATATATATATATATATATATATATATATATATATATATATCTGCGACCTAGAGTATTGCAGGAAATGCACATGTGAGGTGTCAGTATCATTATGGATAAAGCAGTAGTTAGGTTAAGCAGCAAGAAGCAGTAGTAAGCATATGTCAGCACTAGTAAGTGAGTTTAAGGCTGTGTGTGTGGGTTTGCGTGGAGATAAGCACTGCTAATTTCCGGTTAAAGTGTCCTACACCCAGTACGTTTTTAAATTGCTTAACCTGTGTAGGCAGTGCTTACCCCTGTGCAAACCCACTTACATCTGCTCAAAAGTACTTTAGTCACACTGTATCAAATGGCCCTTGTTCTGCCTAGCAAAAATATAAACTGTCTCTGCAAGGGTCAAACTCAGGATCCTGCACACTATAGCCACAGTAGTTAACCACTAAGACATCATAGCAATGGATGCAAATGCGGTATCAGCAAACTAATCCTCACCACAGGAAAATCAAACCAAACATGTGAACTGAATCTATGTATAGTGTAATAATGGATAACCTGCCACAGAACATAAATATGTGAACTGAAGTACTGCAGTAAGCATAGATTTAAGGTGTTATTCTAATAAAGTGTAGAAGTCCCCAGGTCCCCATACAGTGTATGTACACATGAATCACGGATACCAGACACATACATAACCTGTAATGAAGAATAAATCATTGCCAAATGGAAAATATAGTGCTAATTAACTATTAAGCAATGCTAACCACAGCACGGCTCAAGTTAGTAAGTGAAAGCAATGTGTAGGGGAGCCAATTCAATCTGCCTAGTGGTATACCTCTTTAAGCAGTGCCAACCTCATGTAAGCGGGTCTGACCATAGCTTAGCCTTTTTCAAAACTGGCCAATCATGGGGAAGTGTGGGAAAATGGCCATATTTAAACCCTAAAGGTGGGAATACTTCCCATAACTGGTTGTAGCTTCCTACTGCAGACAGAATGGCTGGTGTGGGTGAAGGCACCAAATTTAGAGTGCAGCGTTGGGGCATCCAGAAGTCAAAAATCATGGTATGGCTCCTGGTAAAACACCATGATCAGAGACTAATGCAGGGTCAGTACCAGGGCTCACAGTATAAAACAGAGGCCTGGGAAAGTTTCACCCATGACCTCACGAGTGCCACAGGTATCCCCCAGACTGGTGAGCAGGTCAGGCCCCACCATGCTGACCTGAAGTGGCAGAGGGGGGATTTACTGGAACAGTGGATCCAGGAGTCTCGGCAGATGCCCAATGCCCCAGTACTAAGTACTCATTCTACAAAGTAGTAAATAATTGCCTAGCTTGTGTATACTATGGATAGGTATGGCTAAATATCACTGCATGTCTCTGACAGCTGCAGATGAGCGAGCTGCGAACCAGCAAGCCCATGATGCTAGGCTGCAAAGGCTGTGTCGCGAGGCAGGTTAGTAATCAGTCTGCAAGTACTGTCATAACAAATAAATATAAGAGCCTTAGAAAGTGTTGTACCAGTAGAAATAAATGTGTAATAGTCTGTGAATAAAGGTATAACCCCTGGAGTGCTTCTGTTTACTCTTCTCTCATATGTTGGTGATCTGTTCCATACTATAAATAGTACTGTTGTATCTTAAGCAGTGTCACCCAAACCATGGTATGCAGATAACATGGGCAGGAAATCCTGCATAACAATGTTGGAAGTGCCAAGAGGTCAGTCATATTGTACAAGTTAGGGAGACTTAGATAGAAAACGGTCAAAATATTTTACATGACTTCCCTGATAACACAGTGTAATGTGATGTTAGCTATGATATTTTGTCACACACAGCAAGGGTTTAAATCCTGGGAGTGCTACTAAGTTGTATGCATAATCATACCCCACAACTGTACAGATTTTGATACAATGTTCAGATAGAAAGCTGTATGCATAATTACACCCAACAACAGTACAGAATTTCCTATAATGTTCAAATTGTAAGTTGCATGCATATTCATACCCCACAACTGTTCCAATCTGTCCAGCATGTCCAGATAAATGGCCCATATCACCAGCCTGGTACCCTGTTCCCCTGAAAATCCAGTGTGATGATCCAAGAAATGTAGGCAGCTGCCAATGACATATAATTGATAGCCAAATGTGTACATAGTCAGAGAATGTATATGGAAACAAACCTGTCATTCTAGCACCTCACACAAAGTGTATGACAGCAATTCTCAACATATGTTGCATTAACACCTGCAGCCTTTCACGCCTGTATGTAAGACACAGGTTAAATATATAATAATTTATAAACATACCAGTGTACAATATAAGGCCATTGTGTAGTGTAATAATACATGTAAGGGAAAGACCAGTGACTATGAATGTTGTGAAAACTACAAGGATATATTAGTTGTTAATTGAACTCTCTCTCTCACCCCTACCATATGTGCATAATAACCCAATGACACTCCTCAACTGGTATGTGTACACTCCAAACTTTTGTTGGGACATATGTCCTAATGGTTTATAAATATTCACATTTGTTTCTATGCATGTGCTATGTGAAAATACACCCATATTGGTGACCTGTTGCCATCAATGAAACCTGCATGCTCCTGTAATGGCCACTGTTGTTCCATATATGCATGTGTTCTGCTTGCTCTGCAAATGTTTTAAATCTGGTGTGCTGGGTTAATGGGAATACCTATGCATGCTGTTATACCTAATCCTGAATGCTGTTGACTGTTACTAACCCATATCTGTCATAAACCTGTGACAACACAGCTCGTATGGGAAGGCCAGTCCCAGCGGACTCACCTGTCCCACCTCAGCTGGCCATGGCACCGGGCACCAGCACATCTGTGGCCCAGCCTCAGACCTCCTCCTCTGTGGGCCCTGCGCCACCTTCGGGTGGAACCGATGCAGGAGATGGGGCTCACCCCCCCTCAGAGCGGGTGTGGAGGAGAATCTGTCACTTGTCAACAGGTCCGGGCCATGGTGCTTAAGGAGCTCGATCTGGAGTATTGAGAGTGGCTATGCCAGCTTGAGGGCCGAGTGGCACTATTAGAAGGTGACCCTACCCCTCCTACACAGCCCCAGCACAGCCACCTTTGGGGCTGTGAAGGTGCAGTGGTGACTGCCCATGGGTGGGGACCTCAGTCCCACTGTTTCCAGTTGGGGGCTCATGGGTTTGTGACTTCCAAACACCCCTCCCCATCCAAGGTGTTTACCCCCCACATGTGTCATATACTGGCCCTGTATGCATCGTGTGTATCTTTTCTGTTAACCTACCCAACCTACCTCCCCAAATATACCTACTACTCCTCCCCAACATCCCACTCTCACCTGAAAAAATAAAAAAAAAGGCAATCTGTTCCCACAAAAAATCTCGCCCTATACATAGCTGTCCATTTCGCACACGCATCCACTGGACACATGTAATCTGGTCTAATTGGCATCACAATGAATATATGTTGTCCTCACCCCTCTCCCAGGGGTTTGAGGGTCCAAATGTACCTGCAAATGTAGTGTATATGCACAGCTGTTGCTGTAGAAGAAATGGGCAGCTATGGACCTTTACTATACCCTTCCTGCACATGCCTAGCTATTTTCCCTACTGTCTTACCCTCTTTGCGCCCTGTTTTTCACCACTTTCCTATCAACCTCTTTTTCCTTTCTTTTAAAGGATTTAGCATGGGAGTAAGCAGCAGTAAGCACTGTTAAGTAGTGGTAAGCAGGTTTGCATGGGTTTGTGCAGGGGTAAGCTATGCCTACACAGGTTGAGAGATTGGAAGTTAACTCTAAGCAAACATAAGTGGAGGTTGGCAGTGCTTGCCATTGCTCAAACCCATGCGAACCTGCTTACAATTGCTTAAAAGTGCCTTAATCACTCTGTCGCCAACATCCTTTGTTCTGCCCAGCAACAAAATAAACTGCCTCTCCAAGGCTCGAACCCAGGACCCTACACTCCATACAAAAAGTGAGTTACCACTAAACCATGCCAGATATACATAACCTGAAGTTTTCACAAACATATCATGCAGCACAATCAGTCAACATAGGTTCATAGGTTCAAAGGTTCATACTAGGCTATCTGCCCTAGGGCATTTATAAGCCTAGCCAGAATGTGTTTGGCTTTCGCCACCCATTTTAAATTTATTTTGCTATGCCCTTTTTCGAGGTTAGTATACTGTGCCTCTAACAGTGACACAGAAGTGATACCCGGAGTAAACCTACGATCTCCCATCCACTCATCAAGATTCCTCTTGAAGAGAGTCAATGAAGGACTCTGCCTAACCTGGACTGGGATTTTATTCCAGAGTGAAGGGAGCCCATGGGTTATGAACCTGTCCCTCCAGCATGTCCTATTTATTTCAGTGCTGAGGTTCAAGTCTCTCGAGCGCGTAGCTCAATGGGATTTGGATTTTCTGAGGTGCAGCATGTCCATTAATTCCGGGTTGGACATGGCTTTATATGTCAGGCACAGATCACCTCTGAACAGGCGATATGCCACTGAGTAGAGCTGGAGTTTCTTTAACCGGGCAGCATATGGCATCTGTTAGAGCCCTTTGATCCTCTTGGTGAGGTACTTTTGGGGTCTTTCCAGTTGCTGCAGGTGTCTGGTAAGGTACATCCCAAAAGGGGCATTGTACTCAATTATGGGCCTGATGAGGGATGAGTAAAGAGGCACAATGACCTCCCCTGATCTAGATGTGAATCCCTTCATGATTAGGTGGGCTATATAAAATGTTTTTCTAACCACTTTGGCCACGTGGTTGTCAAATGAGAGATTGCTATCAACTTGGGTCCCCAGGTCCCTAATTGCTTCTTCTGTACTTAATGGATTACCACCTATGCGGTAATTTGTGGGCACTTTATTTTTGCCAAAGGGGATGACTATACACTTTTTGGCATTTAGCTTGAGGCCATGGCTCTGGCACCAGTTGTCTGTTTCTATGAGGCCCTTTTGGAAGATGCTTATGTTGGCTGGAGAGTCGATTATGGCACCTAGTTTGCAGTCATCTGCAAACTTGGTCAGCCACAGTCCTTCCGTGTTGGCCTGTACCTCCGAGAAATATATACCGAACAAGAGAGGTCCCAGGACTGAGCCTTGTGGGACACCACTTGTAACTGTTTTGGAGTCTGACATGGCTCCAGCAATTCTAACCATGTTGTTTTTGTCCTTGAGCCAGTTTGCAATCCATCTAGTGACATAGGGGTTTATGTTTAAGCTGGTGAGCTTATCTATAATGCCCGAGTGGGGTATTGTATCGAAGGCTTTTGCGAGGTCCAGGTAGGCTGTGTGGACCACCTGCCCCTCGTCAATGGCCTTGGTGACAGTTTCAAAAAAATCAACTAGATTTAAGAGGCAGGATCTGCACTTAACAAAGCCAAACTGGGTAGGATCCAATGTCTGTAGGTCCCCAATATCTTTATTTATGAGGTCCATGATGATCCTTTCCATAGCTTTGCAGACCAAGCTAGTCAGGCTTATGGGGCGATAGTTTCCAGGATCTGTTGAGGCACCACCTTTATGGAGAAGGACCACTGTTGCTGTACGCCACTCTTTGGGCACATATCCTGTAGTAAGGCTGAGATTGAACAGTAGTTTTATGTTTGGGTTTAGCTCTTCTTGGAGTTCATGTAGGACGCAGCCTGGGACACCGTCTGGTCCCATTGATGCTGTGTGTTTTGCTTTGGAGAGGGCGGCTCTTACTTGAGCATCTGAGATTTCAGGGGAACAGCACTCTGCTGGGATAGATATTTGCCCTTTTGGTGGGGAGGGGGGGGAGAAGTTTGCGCTGAACCTGTCAGCTAGGATGTTGGCAATGTCTGTGGGTTCAGTGTATTTTTTGTCATTTTGGACTAATTCTGAGCATATCTGGGAATTACCACCCAGGTTCCTAACATAACTAAAGAAAGCCTTGTGATTATCCTTAGTGTCCTGTGAAATTTTTCTCTCGAAGCTGGCCTTAGACAATTTTATGAGTGCCCGTAGTTTTTTGCTAATACTTATCAGTGATGCCTTCCCTTTTTGGGATTTTGCACTATCATTTAGTAGCTTCCTCCTTCTATTGTATAGTTTGTTTATGACTGGGGTCCACCACACAGGATGTCTGCCTTTGGAGGATTGGGTCTTGGTTTTATTTGGGATCGCATGATCCATGGATTCCTGAAGGTGTTCATAGATTGCATTTATAAAGGATTCTGCGGTCTGGGCCATATTTTCCACAGGCCCGGGGGCTTTGAAGGATTCCACCTCGGTTTTGAGGAGTGTGAAATTTGCTTTAGAGAAGTTTTTCACTGTGGTTTTCTGGGCAGGGGGTGGGGTCGGGATGTGACTATCCAGTGAGATTAGTTTATGGTCTGATCTTACCAGTGAGGGATACACTTCTGGTCTGGAGCATAGAGTCCCCATGTTGGTGATGATCAGGTCCAGTATGTTTTCCCCTCTTGTGGGAGTGATAACAAGTTGTTCCATAGCATTTGAGTTTATAAATTCTAGGAACCTTTGGGCTAGGGTGTTGGAGCTAGAGTAATGCTCCCAGTCTATGTTTGGGTAGTTGAAGTCGCCCAATATAATGGTGTTTGGAGAGACCTTCATATTTTCCAGTGTTCTCGGGTTCCTGGGTTTGGGAGGGTGGTCTGTAGCAGGCTATAAACTGGAAGGCAGTTTTACCCACTGTTAGTTGCACATGGATAGTCTCTGATGCTTTGTGCTTTGCCACCAACCTGGAGGTGTGGGTATCTTTGATGAATTTCGATACTCCCCCTCCTTTTCTGGTTCAGTCCAAGTATTAGGGCCGAAAAGCATGGTATGAGATATAACCTGGTAGTGCTGGGGTGCTCTCGGGAGCCTTGAACCAGGTTTCTTTTACTGCACAGATATCGATGTTCTCCATGCTAAGGAGAGTTTCGAGTGTGTGCATCTTGAGGTTTAGACTTCTGGCGTTGAGTAGCATTACTCTTAGTTTCTTATCCCTTGTGATACCTATGGAGGTGGGTTTGTCTTTTGAGCCTTGCCTAAAAAAGGCACTATGGGGGTAGCAAGAGCCTTTGCCAATATCCGAAAGCCCAGGGGTGACAGGTGCAAGCCGTCCCTAGCGAAGCATCGTGGCTTGTCGAGCATATCATCCCAAGCTGACAGGCATTGGATCCCCTTTGAATGACACCAGTACTTAAGCCAATTGTTGAAATTGATCATCTTGTCTTCATATTGTGGCATCATTCTTGGTGAGGGTAAGATGCTACTCAAGGTCAGGGTCATACCAGCCTGGGCTACATGCACAGAGAGCTCCTCTATGTCTCTTTTCATGTAGTCCAGGGAGGTACGTCTCAGGTCATTCACACCAGCATGGACAATGACTGAGTCATATTTGTACTTGCCTTGGAGTGACCTGAGTGCTTGTGTTATGTGGCGGATCCTAGCAACCAACAGGCTGCTCACCGTGACCCTCTCCTTGTTCAGCCTGCTGAGCGGGATGTCAGTGTGCCTGACGATAGAGTCACCTATTACAAGTGTATCAGGTGTGTTGTTTAGTCTTAAGGGCTGTGACTGTTCGGCACACTGGCTTTGTGAGATATGTGTTGGACGTGTTTTGTTTTGGGGTAGCGGTTGCTTGGGTGTCTGCTTTGGAGGTCTCTGCTGCTTAGGCAGATCTTTATTTAGAGCCTCTGAGTATGTTTTTGTGTGATTATGTGTTTGGTTTGCTGTCGTGGTAGGTCTATGTGAGACCGGAATTGTAGTGAGTGTGGTTTCCTTCTCCTCCTGACTGGTTATGCCAGTACTGAGTTGAGAGAGCTTAGCCTCCAGCTTGGCTATATGGTTGCATCTCTCACATGTGTTGGAATTTGTTGGGAGGAGGAGAGGGTTGTCTGTGTACATGAGGCAGTTGTAACATTGCCTCAAGATTCCCAGATTCACCAGCTGGACGGAGAGGAGATTGACAACTGACCTTTGGACATGCTAGAATAATATTGGGAATTCCTTTATAATTGAAAACAAGGGCCAGTAATTGCATAACAAAATCCACTACCTATGATGTAATACTATTACCACTACTTGTATGCTTAATTTTATCCAATTCTCCTCAAATAATTTTTTTTTAATTTTCCAAATAATATAATGTTTAACAATACAATCATCAATTAAACAAGTATTATAAACCTTTATATACACCATGTACAACTGACCTGAACAAAAGAAGGAAAAAAAATTAATAAAAAATATGAAATTAGTAACAAAAATGTATATGCTGCGATCATCCATGACAATTGCCAAGTGAATGAGGAACAGGCCAAAATATGAGCCGATCATGCATGGACATATGGACAGATATATATCTGTAAATGTAGACAGATAGACAGCTATATGTAGATATATATTTTAATGTATGACTCACAAATAATCATATAACATCAAATGTATATAGATAAATACATATGTTCATATGTGTGTGTATATATATATATATATATATATATATATATATATATATATGTATATATATGTATAGCCATATGAGATATATATATAGGTACATATACATATACATATAGACACACAAACGATATCAGTAGCCATACATATGTGGAAGTAGTGTGGAAGTACTGGGTGCAAAGTATATCCCTCAGCCGCAAGCCCTTTAACTGCCACCTGTGAAATGTGTAGTGTGGCAACCATTCCCACAAATGAGAATACTGACATTAAACATATACCCACCCACAATTCAAAGGACATGACATGACACACAGGTATGCATACACAGATAACCTTTAATCATGTACTATACAATAATGTATGCCAGTACTTACACCACATAAGGTTTGCAATATGTAATCAGTGATGAATGCAAGGCCCACACAAAACAGTAGATGCAAGCAATTTGGATATATACCATACTATGCTGTTCAGGCCAAGGCCTTAAATTAGTACAACAGTAGAAACAGGATTTGCCTTCAGGATACGTAACAATCAGCAATTACAGATGTAGTTCAGCAGCCTCCAATTACACCCTGTAGCCAAGCCCTAGGGGGAAAAGTAGCACTTGTGTTAATGCCACAGTATCTTGTACATAACATTGCTTAACCTAACATCTCACTATTACACTGAATGACTCTCGTCTTAACAGTTATATTCCTGAAAAGGTGTCATAGCCTAGGTTAATGGCATAGAACCCCCCTCCCCCCCATAAAAGGCTGTACAAGGGCAAGGAACACTGTGTACCACACACTTACCTCTGGAATGTACAGGGGCACATATGTGTTCTCCAGCTGTTGCCCCATATAGTTGGACTTGGTCCAACAGTTGGTGTGGGAGTCCATGACATGACTGGGATGATAGCAGTAATGCTAGCGGTAAATAATGATAGGCCATTACCTAACAACCTTTCCTGTATCACAGCAGGACAAAGACTGGCATATATGTGGAGGACAGAGGCAGGAACATAGGGCCATATTTGCATTATTGCTGTTGCACACCCTGGAAATTGCTGGTGGTACAGGATTCATTGCAGCATACCCTTATGCAGAGATATGACATTGAAATAAAATGGATGTAGCCATGTACTGATAGCACTCAACAGACAGAATGCCACAGATATATCTGGGACAATACCTGTGTGGTGAACAGACAAAATCTAACAGCCAATCTTCCTGGTATCATATGGATAGGCCCACAGCTGAGAGCTATGCAGACAGACAACATTCCATGAAAAAGTACCATGTACACAGAAACCCTGTAAGAACAGCCAGATACAATGCACACAACAACACTACTCACGCTGTCTGTAGGTCTTAAAATTTACCCAAATATGGATATGGCCTGTGTCTGCAGTCTGTAACACTGATGTCCACACACAGGAAGGATGTCATCCATTCTGGAAAGGTGAAGGGACAATGCCCACAGAAGGCAGCAATTTATAGTACAGGGTTGCCATGACAGTGGTTATCTGAAATATTACACAGCAGGCTGCATGCAATTAGCAACTGGCGGACACTGACTGGTGCAGAGGCCACCACCTGATCAAGTGCAATACCAGGAAAAGCATGCTGCAATCTGTTCAAACCAGCTCAATGAGATAGAAATAGAGAGAGAGAGAGAGAGAGAGAGAGAGAGAGAGAGAGAGAGAGAGACAGAAGCTCAGGGTTGTGTTACAGTGGAAAAAACATCACAGGTATGTGAAACACATATGCATTTACTTGCATGTAGTATATGGCATAGAATAATAGGATGTATAATGTGAAAGGATGTATTTGTGCCATCAGTACTTGTTCCTGTAATGATGTTCTGCTCAACAACTGCACTGGACAGTAGTGTCAGTCCCTTTGGGCAGTGGGACATACCTGTCAAATGTGCAGACCAGCAGTGAATGACAAAGATGTGACCCATGATATCTGTGTTCTGTAAATTACTGTGGCCAATGGCTGGTGGGGGTATTAATACTGCCATGATAGACACATGAGTGACAGACCACACCACCTGCAGGGCAGTCATGTTAAAGTGTAGTATAGCATGCCCAACTACCCTCTTCTAGCTTTTCCCAGTTAGGGGTCACCACAGCGGATCACCTGTCCGCTCATGATTGGCAGTGGAGTTTTACAGTGTCAACTTGCCAGCCCAGCACCCAACTTTCCACAGAAGGCACACACACACAAGCATTCACACCTAGGGCCAATTTAGAGTGGCCAATCCACCTACTGCATGTCTTTGGGATATGGGAGGAAACTGGAGCACCCTGAGGAAACCCACGCGATCACAGGGAGGACATGCAGACTCCACACAGAAGGCACCCCAGCCAAGGATCGAACCAGAGAACCTCTTGCTGTGAGGCAAAAATGCTAACCACTGCACCACCGTGGCCACCCAGCATGCCCAACTACCATAGCAGTATAATATGCTTATCTAAAGTTTGTCAACATATATACCACCCTAATGTTAGTCTGTGTTCACATGTGACACCTGTCTGTGTTGCAGCAAGGCAGAACAGTTCAGCTGTGAAGAAAAGAGGGTTATATGAGTGTGGTCCAGATGTTCGCATGCACCCCACATACAAATATATATATATATATATATATATATATATATATATATATATAGATATAGATATATATAGATATATATGTGTGTGATACATATTCACAGCTGTGTATGTCTACAGAACTTCAGACATTTATACATTTATATAGGTATATAAACAACACATGATATCTCCACATATATGCACATATGTATATATACATACATATATATATGTGTGTGTGTATGTCTACACACACACACACACACACACACACACACACACACACACACACACACACACACACACACACACACACACATATATATATATATATATATATATATATATATATATAGGAGAGTATACAGAGAAAGAGGTTGGCATAGAAGAAGTGGGATTGTCAGAGAGATGAAGAATGTAGACAAGAGTGTAAGGAGATGAGGTGCATGGCAAAGAGAAAGGTGGCGAAGGCTAAGGATAAGGCGTATGACGAGTTGTATAAAAGGTTGGATACTAAGGAGGGAGAAAAGGACCTGTACCGATTGGCTAGACAGAGGGACCAAGCTAGTAAAGATGTGCAGCAGGTAAGGGTAATAAAGGATACTGAGGGAAACATACTCACAAGCGAGGAGAGTGTGTTGAGCAGATGGAAAGAGTACTTTGAGGGGCTAATGAATCAAGAGAATGAGGGGGAGAGAAGGTTGGATGATGTGCTGACAGTGAATCATGAAGTGCAGTGGATTAGAAAGGAGGAAGTAAGGATAGCTATGAAGAGGATAAAGAATGGAAAGGCTGCTGGTCCAGATGACATACCTGTGGAAGCATGGAGGTGTTTAGGTGAAATGGCAGTGAAGTTTTTAACTAGATTGTTTAATGAAATCTTGGAAAGTGAGAGGATGCCTGAGGAATGGAAAAAAAGTGTTTTGATACCAATTTTTAAGAAAAAGGGTGATGTGCAGAGCTGTAGTAACTAAAAAGGGATTAAATTGATCAGTCACAGCGTGAAGTTATGGGAAAGAGTAGTGGAAGCTAGGTTAAGAAGGGAGGTGATGATTAGTGATCAGCAGTATGGTTTCATGCCAGGAAAGAGCACTACAGATGTGATCTTTGCTCTGAGAGTGTTGCTGGAGAAGTACCGAGAATGTGTCTTTGTGGATTTATATGACAGGGTGCCTAGAGAGGAGTTGTGGTATTGTATGAGGAAGTCAGGAGTGCCAGAGAAGTATGGAAGAGTGGTACAGGATATGTATGAGGGTAGTGTGACAGCGGTGATGTCTGCAGTGGAAGTGACGGATGTGTTTAAGATGGAGGTGGGATTACATCAAGGTTCAGCTCTGAGCCCTTTCTTATTTGTAATGGTGATGGACAGATTGACAGATGAGATTTGACAGGAGTCCCCATGGACCATGATGTTTGCAGATGACATTGTGATCTGTAGTGAGAGTAGGGAATAGGTGGAGGAGACACTGGAGAGGTGGAGATATGCTCTAGAGAGAAGAGGAATGAAGGTCAGCAGGACTAAGACAGAATATATGTGTGTGAATGAGAGGGAGGATAGAGGAATGGTGAGGATGCAGGGAGTAGAGGTGGCAAAGGTGGATGAGTTTAAATACTTGGGATCAACAGTTCGGAGTAATGGTGAGTGTGAAAGAGAGGTGAAGAAGAGAGTAAAGGCAGGATGGAGTGGGTGGAGAAGAGTGTCAGAAGCGATTTGTTACAGACGAGTACCAGTAAGAGTGAAAGGGAAGGTCTACAAGAGGGTAGTGAGACCAGCTATGTTATATGGGTTGGAGACAGTGGCATTGACAAAAAGGCAGGAGTCAGAACTTGACGTGGCAGAGTTGAAGATGTTAAGATTTGCACTGGGTTTGACAAGGATGGACAGGATTAGGAATAAGTATATTAGAGGGTCAGCCCAGGTTGGAAGGTTTGGAGACCAAGCCAGAGAGGCAAGATTACGTTGGTTTGGTCATGTGCTGAGGAGGAATGCAGAGTATATTGGGAAAAAGATTCTAAGGATGAAGCTGCCAGTTAACAGGAAAAGAGGAAGGCCTAAGATAAGGTTTATGGATGTGGTGAGAGAAGACATGCAGATGGTTGGTGTGACAGAGCAAGATGCAGAGGACAGGAAGAAATGGAAACAGTTGATCTGCTGTGGCGACCCCTGACGGGAGCAGCCGAAAGAAGAATATATATATGTATATATAAATTATATATATATATATATATATATATATATATATATATATATATATATATGTCAGTGCATGTCCCCCTGCGATGACATGTGTGAGAGAATATCACACATCAATACACAACATACATACACACCAGTACATGGCTGCAAGATGGTGTGTGGAGTGTGGTGTGTAACCCATGTTGGCAACACATCGCAACACATCGCAATTGTTTGAGAATGTGGAATATATATGTTGGTGAAGGGTATTAGGCACATATTGGTATGTAGGTCTGGTTGGGTGACAAACAGGACAGCATACAGGGCTGGTATATGACACATGTGGTGGTTAAACACTGTGGACGGGTAGTTAAATTTCGAATATGGAGGCCATTGAGCCCCCACATGGGAACAAAGGGAACATGGTGCCCACCCATGGACAGTCACGACAGCATCTACATGGACATAAAGGTGCCTGGGCTGTGGGGTGGGCAGGAGGAACATGCATGTTGAACATTGTGTATGTGTACTGCATATGTAGCACATACCCCATGTCTCTGTGGATCTCCCTATGCACAAGACCCTCGACCTAACTAGGTGACAGACATATGTCTGTGTGTGCTCCATGGGGGACACACCATCCCCTGAGGTGGTTCCACATGAAGGTAGTGACGGAACAGTAGATAATGAGGTTTCATGGTGGGTCATGGATGTGATGTGGACTGGTAACATGTGCACATTAGGTGGGAGTGGTGTTCCTGCTGGCAAATAACCCCTACACATACTGTTGTGTTACTGTCATGAAACATATGTGGGTTGTAATAGTCCACACAATTCCAGAACATATCCAGCAGCATGCATAGATATCCCCAATATCACAGAATGGCAGATGTGTAGCAATCACATAGCAGGCATACCACATGCATATGTGGAAACATAGTGCAGTGACAATGGCATGTAGGTGAAATACTCTGTAACAGCCCAGCAACTCTAGTGTCCCCACAGGGAGCATGTCTATAAACACATAGTAGAAAGTGTTGTACAATACAATATATGACCCAGTGGTACATATACTGGAGACATACCACTAGTATTGTGTGAACATTAAGTTGGAGCTGATATGGTGGTGGGAGACTGATATGTGCATTGCATTATGGTAAACTTGACATATGAGTTGCTCAGACATATTTCCATCATTATGTCTTTCAGGGAGTATGGCGCACCAGATGAATCCCAACTACAGTGCCGCTGAGGATGAAATTATAATCACCAACATCACCAGAACTACCAGCTGTTGTTCACATGGACAAGCCAGGACCAGCAGGAGAGAACAACCATGTGGAATGATGTGGTCTGCTGGGTGAATGAGGTGGAGATGCCCAGTCATACATATGAGCAGGTCTGCCACCATTGTAGTGATCTGCTCCACCATGTACGTCGCCATGCCACTGCCGTTCGGGGTGAACACCCTTTCAATATGAGGGCATAATATCCACCCCCCCACCAGAGTGGAGGAGGTGCTCATGAGCCTGGTAGCACCTGCCTGCCCACAAGAGCTACAGACTTATACAGTCATGGAGGTGGGTGCTGCACACACACCAGACATGGAGCATGCAGGTAAGGTTACAGGGCATATCAGTAGACTACTGTAGTGTATGCATCTGTACAGGTAGATCATGCATATGTGAGATGTGGGGTCTGTTTCTGTGTTGTACTGATAAGCAGTAGTGTATAATCTGTAGTATTGTTGACTTCAGCTTTTGTTGGACTGTAATATTGCAGCCACCCTGTAGCAATGCCACAGCTGTGGCCACTGACATCAACTCTATCCCATCTCAATGTAGGTACCTCTGGGATACCAGCAAGGCAGTGGCTGGATGCCAGTGAGTATGGTTTAAGGCTATGCTTGGCAATTCACTGTGCATGTCATAGCTAAGGTGTCGGCCATGTACACATCTAACACACCTACCCATAATGCATGCTGTACATATGCACTGACAGAGCACACCCCTCACTAATGGGATTACCAGCCTCTAACACATGCTGTACACAGTCCATCTCAGACAACTGTGGCTACACTCCAGTGCACATTGCCCAGGCACAGCTGACATCTTCCCAACATACACAGCTATGTCATACACAGAGCAGTTGAACATGCTACACATAAAGACATCCCACTCCCTCTGCAAACACATGCTCCAGGGTACTAAACCTCATCAACACATTACACAGAACATACTGGAGGGATAGGGCCCTGTCCTGGGGAATCCTCACACTCTGGAATGGATTACCCATACATGTTAGGCAATGCAACTCATTGGCACTCTTTACAGAAACACTTGACAACTGGATAGAAAATGGGGATTTCACCCTGAATAGTATGTCTGTGCCACAGCCTGACAGGGGCACAGGGGAATAACATTAATGGGTGGTGCATGGCTGGGAACCCCTGTGGCTAGGCTTATGTAGGTCCCAGGACCAATAGACCAGTACTCACCTATGAACCTATGTGTACCACAGGCAACATCAGCCAGGGCTCAATAATGGTCAATAATGGTCTCTACTCTCACCATAGGTACAGTACATTGTGCCTGTGGTCAGTCTAATGATAGTCTATCACTCATACATGCACCACTGATGATGACATCTGTGAATACACATCAAGCTTTCACTAAACACGTGTCCACATGGGATCCAGAAACACATAGAAGCTGTGAGCACCAGCGGAAACACAACTGATACAAAGATACACATCCTGCAATGGTGTGTACACCTGTGAGGTATGGTGCACAGTACATGCCAGGGTGCTGAACAGATGCACAGCAATGCTGTGGACATGGGTGCAGTGAGTTCCACGGGGAGGACCATCACCTACTAACAAAAGCCATGCATCACAGCCATGTATAATGTTGGTAATGAGGATTGACTACAGTTACACTGCATGCTGTTGAACTCCACATGTCCTGCATGCTGACATGTATGTAATTACAGGTTTGTGTGTGATACTGTACTGCACCATCACCTGCTATTGTGTGTGTTATGGGGGTCTGGGAGCTGTCTGTAGGTGCTGCCTGTTGGAGTGTATGGGTTGCCATGTATGTCGACTGCATGTGTGTATGTCTGTGTGTGTGGCCATGTCTGCACACACACATGTGTGTGGTGTGTGTGTGTGTGTGTGTGTGTGTGTGTGTGTGTGTGTGTGTGTGTGTGTGTGTGTATGTGTATGTACTGTTTAGCGGTGATGTACAGGTCTTACAGTCTGTTCCCTGTTTTCCCCTCACAGGTGGCGAGTTGGGGCTGGGTCCCCCCCACAGGGAATCTGATGTCACTGATACAGACAGTGACCATGAGGATAAGTGTGTTGAGGCACAGGAAGGGTTGTCAGGGGCTGCCACTGGGCCACCAATTGACAACCCACATGTATCCATCCCATCCATGCACACAGTCACACTGCCTCTACATAACTCATCACCATTGGCCATAGCATAACACAGCAGCTATAGCCAGATGTCTGGCAGAGTATCACATAGCCATATGTTCAGCAGAGCTCGTTGGAGCACTGCTGGTCATCATGCCCCTGACAGACTTGCCACATCTATTTTAACCACACGCATGTTCCAGACTGTCATGGAGGCACAGGCATGAATGGAACGGTACGCCAGGCAGGATCTAAGGGAACAGAGGGCCCATTACACCTCTGTAACTGACAGCATCCGTGACCTAGCAGGTGCCATCTGTAATTACACCAAGGTCATGGATAGATGGCAGGGTGAGACATTGGATATCATCCAAAATGTCATGTCCATGCATCAGGACAGAGCGGGATGGTTGCGACGGCCATGTGGATGTATGCCAGCAACACCAGCAGCTGGAGGTCACTGTGGATGTCCAACCAGTCACAGCCACTCCCATAGTGGCAGTACCAGCCCCAGCACTGTGGGGGGTGCTGTCCACAGACCATAATAGCAGACCATGTGCACGTGGCCCTGGCCAGTCCCAGGAGGGACCTCGATCCAGAGAACATCTGTCAACTTTGGGGGACAGTACTTGATCTGGCTTTGTACCTGATACTGCCTGTAGCACCCCTGCCAGGCACAGGTCCCGTGTCTGTGGCCAGAGATGGTGAACTGCAAACCCTGACAGGTACAGTCTGCAGCTGTCTCACAATTCCCTGTATAGGGCTGCCACATGGAGGAATTGTGTACATGCAGACACACACACACATAAACAACAAACCTAGGGAAACCACATACCTGCACACAAGACATCACCAGTGGCCCATAACAGTACTCAGCCCCCTCACACACACACACACACACACACACACACACACACACACACACACACACACACATGTTGTCAATTGTATGACTCAGCCTAGGCCTCTGGCAAACCAACAACACACCCTGTGCATATGATGATATCTGTGCCACTCCCTGACATCCGTAACATTGATGCAGGGACAGGCGAACATGGTACTGATGCACAGGGTGACTGTACAACAGTGTAGCAATGGAATGATGTGTAGCATGTTGTCAGCAGTAAAGTGAAATGCTAATATCTTGGAAGGTGTAGCTGTGCAGACATGATGCATCATAGCTGTAATTAACAATGTTGTATTGTTGTCACCATTATCTATTCTGATTGTGTTGTGTTTGTCCATGTGCCACATGGCTGATTGGTGTAATGGTGTCAGCAGGCCTTCTACAGTTGACACCAGTAAGTGTAGTGGGTGGTACACATGCCATAGCTGGGTACAACACACAGAGCCTGTGGTTTGGATGCAGTACAGGTACAAGATTGTACACATGGAGGTAAGTCCCCATGCAGGTAACACATCTGTTGCGCATGTAATCCCACCAAGACAGGATAGGCACAACCACACATTGCTATATATGCAGTCTGCAATGTGGATGACATTGAACATGCTAAAAGCAGGGTGTATGTCCCTCTCCCCACTCTACTGCGATCCTCACCTAAGTAACATATGTGCCAATGCTGGTGGCATAGCCTACCCTTAGGAGGGTGAGAGGCACTCAGCTACTGTGAATGGTGTAAATAACAACTAACAACCTGATTACATGCACTGTACTGTATTACAGACAGCTATGTGGGGGGATAGATGCAACAGTAACTGCAATAATGGCAGATGTGTCCACAACAGCCACACCCAGTGAGTTATAGAAACCCCAGTAGTGCTGCACACCTCTACAGTGTGGAGGATGGCATTAACACATCTATGACCTGTGAAGGACTGTATGCCCATGGGATGGCACCTGTGGAATGTTGGCATTTGCCAAGCAGTCCTGGTGGAAACATATTCTGTGAATGGAGGTAGATCCCTTAACAACTACACATGTGGGATGGTATACAAAAGCCTGCTATGATCTACATAGGCATTGTGCACCTCCTAACCCTCATCTACACTTGTCATTATTGGGTAAACTAGGTATACCAGGTTCAAGTTGCATTCTCTGCCTTTGACAAGTCCAACATTATCGGGGTCCCATGTGTTAAGATTACCAGTGATATTGGCCATGGGTTCATTGTTATGTTTCATGTCCCTGCAGACCAGAGTCATCAGGCTACTGCATGGTAGTTCCCAGCTGACATGGTGGGCTTGTGGTCATCCTTGCCAACATTGGTAAATCCATTGTCAGGTATAGGCCTATTGGATTGTATGAGGGATCCCAGCTACTTACTGCACCTGCCCAGGGGGGGTTACCCCAAGCATGACATGCCACTTGACTGTACTACATGATATGTTAATAATGCCAGCCTGACATCCTACAGGTGGGATGGAGCACTGTTAACATGTACTGCCCTTATCATGTAGGGTCCAGGTTATGGGATCTGCTAAGGCTGGTACTGTATTGCAGGCCAGACATGTTGGCTGGGGGGGAGGGGGGATACCTAGCCATGCCAGACGTATGTCATTTGGGTCTTTCAAACCCATCAATGGTGCATGTGGACATATATGTTGTTTGTGGTTACATTCCCAGTTTCATCTACAGATGTATGTCCATATATACCTATACTGATATATATGTGCTCAACTTTGAAAGGGAGACAATCATTTCTTCGAACGGCCCTTTCTACAAACTGAAAGGACAAATCCGTCATTTCTTACTGCACCACAGTTCAAAACATAGCAGTTCTAAAGGCTCCTTCGCTGACTCACGAACTGCAAGTTGAAATACATATCATAATGCAGGGGGGGCATGCCCCCCTGCACCCCCCGCCTGGGGACTGGGCCCCCCACAACCCCCCTACTGTGATATACTAACTCCGAGTTCACATTACTTTGATGCTAGGCAAATATTTCCCATCCCCACTATAGTGACATCCGCACCCAAATTGCCAAATCTGCAATGAGCAAATGCATAGTGACATTCACTCATTGCACATTCAATGCATTTATTGCAAGACTGTGCAATGTTGAGAACATACTTTCGGCCTTCCAGCTTTCGGACACATGGATTTCTCCCTTTGAAAGATGAGCCATATATATGCTGACATATATGCATTCCTAGTGCTGTATATATGTGGCCATACGGATGTATACATATATATATCTATGGATGTATGCATATCTATGTATATATGTATTTACTGGCTTATATATATATATATATATATATATATATATATATATATATATATATATATATATATATATATAGGTATGAATCTATGGGGAGGGCGATGTGTGCATGGGCCGTAACCCATTCATGTAGGGGTTGACATGCCGCATGCGGGCACACATGGGGTCATATGCCACAGGTACGTGTATACAGCTACTAGGTGACTACTTCCTTGTACAGTTATGTTGCACAGCTAGCATGTGCAACACGCTGTCATGCTGACAGATACTGGTGGCTAGTATCTGCAGTGAGTGACACCTACACCTCATGTGTTTGAGGCCCTTTTGCTGTGTGCTGGGTGGGACAGGCCCAGATGGCTCCTTGTCATGGTCACCCTCTTCCACACATCTATGTCCATCTACCTTTGGCTTATTATAGTGTGTTGTCCTTACATATATGTCTGTATTCCTATCCACTGTGTGTGCAAGGCAGGAGTGGTGCACACTGATGTGAGTCTGCGCTAAGAACTGCAACTACCAGATAGGTCTGGTCCACTGGTGTTTGCTGACATGGCCTTTATGTGTTTGTGTGTGAGCATGCCCAGTATGACCTTTCAGTATGTTGTTGATTGACATTACCTTCATTCCTCTAAGTGTGTGAGCATGCCCAGTATGGCCCTCTATATTGCATGTGTGGATCAAGTCCAGGTAGTTTGTACTGCGGTGCTGACCTTTGTGTTGTACACCGACAG
Organism: Protopterus annectens; assembly: GCF_019279795.1. NCBI lineage: Eukaryota > Metazoa > Chordata > Ceratodontiformes > Protopteridae > Protopterus > Protopterus annectens. The sequence continues at coordinate 1,340,441,626 of NC_056733.1, forward strand.
GTAGCATTCTGTGTCTGCAGGGTATACATCGGTCATTTGGCATTGACTCTTGCTACATTTCTGCATAGTGGGGGGGGTGGACACCTGACTGTTTCTACATTTCTACACAGGGGTGGGGGGGCACACCTGACTGTTACTAAAAGTGTACGTAGGATGGTGGGGCACACCTTACACTTTTACACATTTTCTAGGATTGTACTGGTATGTCGGGTATATCATTTTAGTCTGTAGTCTTACTTATCGTGCTGGCTAGAGGCATACCAGTGTACTACAGATCTTAGCTTTAACTACCTACATATTAGTTTCTGAGTTCCTAGCCTTCACAACTTACATCCAACTGCCTGGCCTGCTGTAGTCTGTCTGTGTAGGCCTGGGGGAGGGGTTACCCATAGGGTTCATTCAGAGGCCATAGTACAGCATTTGTTTGTGTTTGTCTATACCTATCCTGCTGGCTGTGACTGTTGATGGGTATGTGCCCCCCCAACTAGCATGTGTGAGTCACTTACCTTGTGGGTGTCCCAGTACTGAGGGTGGTGCTGCAGGGCTGCCTATGTCAGATGCATATAGTACACTCCCTATACATGGGTGAGCACAGATAGTGTCATGTTTGGCATCCCTTTTACTGCATGTGCGAGTAGGAGAGAGGTGTCATTCCCTGGGTCCCTACTATGTCAGTGCATGTGCTATACATTGCCTCTTTGCCAAGGCCAGGACATACTTTGCATGCCTCCTTCTGCCTACTAGGGCAAGCTCAGGTTGTTCCTCCTTCGAGTCATTCTGTGCCTGTGCAGGCCTTGGCACTGGTGGGGGGCTGTGTGGCCCTGCCGCATGCTGTTTCTGCTGCAGCTGTTTCTGCAGGATCATATTGTGTAGCATGGTACATACAAGGACAATTTGGGTGCATGTAGTTGGTGAGTACTGCAAGGCTCCACTGGATGTGTCCAGGCACCAGAACCATGACTTGAACATCCCAAACACATGCTCTATTATGATTCATGTCTGTGCGTGTGCCTCATTATGGAGTTCTTGTTCAGGTGTGTTTGCATTTCTGATGGGTGTCATCAGCCGTGGCTCCAGTGCATATCCAGCATCCCCCACTAGGTGACCATGTGGTATGTCCCCATTGGCAAATGTTTGGTACAGCTGCATCAGATGCCAGATGTGGGAATCGTGATAGCTTCCAGGGCAGCCAGCACACACATTCATTATTATGCCCTGGGCATCACACATGATCTGGCAGTTGATGGAGGGTAAGCCCTTCTGGTTGATGTAAACCCTACCCCGCTCACCTGGTGGT